>NC_142165.1:59264700-59573950 GCF_029865625.1 Vigna umbellata | reverse complement strand
ATATATTGATGCTCTTTCACTTTATAAAACGAAAAGTTCATTATTGATGCATGAACTAAAATTTAAACAACCATAAGTTAAGCAAAGGCTTCTACTAATACACATTCAATGATTTTAGAGGCGAATGAAAAGGAAGACAAGGTGATAAAGATTTTAACAACAATTTCAAGGGTCATAATGATTAATCCCACGACAAAGGAAGAGAGAAACAACATTACAAATCTAAGGTAGGATGTTTTACATGTCATAAATTTGGTCATTACACTTTTGATTGTTAGATCAAGTTGCTCATGACAAGGAAAAGGAAGAAAGATTAAATTTACTAGGAATGAATGTAAAACCTCGGTTTCTGAGATGTCACAAGTTATTAAAATTCGGTAAAATTCAAAATTTATCATAGCGTGGAAACTTAGTTAAAGAAAACCTTATCCAATTACATTATTTCGAGTAATAAACTAACAAAAGAAATACTCCAATTATATTGTCTTAACTTGTAAAACAAAATAGCTTTGAAAGAATCCCAAGGTCCTTCCCCATCCTATCTCGAGTCAATCATGCCTTTGGAACATCTGTAACATTATATGCTCACGTATACCACATTATACGATCAACATCGATAATTTTATTCACAAACACACAAACACAAACATGTATAGGATAAGCTATTGATAACAGTTGAAAAACTGTTATTTTCATGCTTAAAATTGATACTAAAAGCAACCTTTAACACTTAGAAACTAGCTTGAAATCATGCTTTTGGTTATATTTTTAGAAATAAGAGAGTTGGACAGGTTTATGCTTGATTTCAGTGTTTTTGTGCAGGTTTTAAGGTGAATTTGGTGAAAGAAGTGAAGAAGGACAGAGATGGAATCAGAAAAGACATCAAAAAGTGCAAAAGAAGAAGCCGCAACTGCCGCTCAGTGGCAGTTTACCGCTGAGCGACACTCAAGCAGTCACGTTGGATCCGCTGAGGGGTGATTTGACCGCTGAGAGGAAGAAAACAACTCACGCACTTACCGCTGAGCGGTAGTTTACCGCTAAGCGGCACTATTTTTGGGCTTGGGCCTAATTTTCTGTATTTTTAGAATAGTATATAAGCTTTAGGACGTCCTAGGGTTTGTATCTTTGGCTGGGAGGAAGCAGAAACACACTTTTCACCCCTTGGGGGTAGATTGGGAGATGGTGACGACTCTCCTCTTCTCTTTCTAGGGTTTTTCTCTCTCTTTCATTCTTTCATTATTGTTCATCTAGTTTCACCATGAATATGGTGAACTAAACCTTGTATTGTTGTTGGGGAATCAATGTAGTCTTGTGAAACTCTCATATATGGAATTTGTGTTTTAACATCTTATATTAAGATACATGCTTTCTTTCATATTTAGTTAGGGATTTTCCTCTTTGCTTAATGCTTGCTTTGTTTAACTCATTCATTGCCATGATTATTGATTTTGTCGATATGGGAATGTACGGGGAAATCTAGATCCAGGGAATTTCTCCCAATAGCATATTGGTTGCCTTTAAGCTCCTACACTTCAGAACTAATTACTAAGAATGCTAGGAATTGTATGAACTCGTAATTAAGGATAGGCCTTCTTGCAAGGTGATTTAGAGAGTGGCATTAGCAATTGATGAAAAGAATGATGAATTCCTAAAGTATATGAGAGTGAGCAAGATGAAATTGATAATCCCAACAACATACTCATCCATTTAATTCATTAAAGTGTTTGCATACATGTTTAATTACTGTCTTTTGCATTTAAACCTAAAATCAATTGTTTACAAGTCTTAAATAATCAACAAATCATATAACTAACTAGGCCGCGAGTCCTTTGGGAGAACGATACTTGGTCTTACCGAGTTTTATTACTTGATACGATTCGGTCACACTTGCCGATTGTTAAACAAGTTTGTGGCGCCGTTTTTCGGTATTCATAAATTTGTCATCAAGTTTTTGGCGCCGTTGCCGGGGACTCGTGGTTTAACTAGTTTATTTGTGTGATTATTGATTATCTTTGACTTGTTTTTGAATTTTGAATTTTAAATTTCAAATTTTGAATTTCTGTTTTTATTTTTCGGTTTTTATTTTATTTTATTTTATTTTATTTTATTTTCTGTTTTTATTTTTTCTGTTTTCTGTTTTTATTTTTCTATTTTTATTTTTATCTTCTATCTTTCTATCTTTTATCTTCTTATCTCTTATTTTATATCTTCTCTATCTTTTTGTGCTAACAAATTTTTCTAGGGATTTGTTTTCTTGTGTATGCAGGAAGCAATCCGAACTAGGAGCAAGAAAACCTCGGAACCTCTTTTTGATGGCTAGGACGTGAAAGACGGAGGAGAAGAATCCGTACATCTGGAGAACTTTTCCCTCCTCCAGAAGATCTTTTACAACCTTCACCGCAAGGTTCTCACCATAGCATTGAGGAGATGGAGAATAATAATGTTAGACGGACTCTTGCAGATTACACCAATGTGGTTGGCCCTCAACATTTTAACAGCATAGTAAGACCGAGGGTCTATGCAGCCAAGGTGAAACCGGCGTTGATCCAGCTGGTTAAGAGTAATCAATTTAATGGGTTGTCTCATGAAAGCCCATATGAGCACCTCACAAGCTTTAATGAAATATGCAATACAGTGAAGATAAATGGGGTGCCTGACGAAGCAATCAAACTTATCCTGTTTCCATTCTCATTAGGAGGCAACGCTAAGCTGTGGTTGAACTCTTTTCCAGAAGGGAGCTTTACAGAGTGGGAAGCTGTGGTGACAAAGTTCTTGAACAAATACTTCCCACAATCCAAGGTAAACAAAGGAAAGCAAGAGATCTCTTCTTTTAAGCAAGGCATGGAGGAATCACTAGGTCATGCATGGGACAGGTACAAAAGCCTATTAAGAACGACTCCCACACATGGATTTGACGAAGTAGAAGTAGTCCTAATCTTCCTTGGAGGTCTTGGTTCACAAACTAAGCTGATGCTAGATGCCTCAGCTGAAGGCAATATTAAATGGAAGACTCCAGAGGAAGCAACTGAAATAATTGAAAACATGGCTACTAATGACAATGAGCTGAACAGTGAAAGAGGAGCTCCTATTCCTATTCAACAAAAAGGAGTTCTACAGTTGCAATCCAATGATGCCTTGCTAGCTCAGAATAAGATACTAACTCAACAATTGGAGAATCTCACAAAGATACTTGTACAACTGCCAAAAGAGTTAAAGACTGTTGCACAGGTTCAACCACAAATGTGTGAATTATGTGGGGGTGACCATATCAATGGTCAATGCGCCTTTCCAGTGGAAGCTTTAGAGGATGTTAACTTCATGGCCAATCAATTTCCATACCGTCAGGGGAACTTCAATCAAGGGTGGAAAGCACACCCAAGCATTGGTCAAGGACAAAGTGGGCAAGCTGGACAAGAAGGGCAATTTAACAAGCAACAACAACAACCAACCTTATGGCAACAAATGTCTATACTTAATGAAAGATCAATAAGGATGGAAGAAACTCTTCAGCAATTCATACAGGCAATTGAATCCACTCAAAAGAGCACTGAAGCTGCTATTAAGAACTTGGAGATTCGAGTGGGTCAAATTACTAAGCTGTTGGAGGAAAGGCCTGACAAGAATTGTGGGGCTAATATTGAGGTTAACCCCAGGAAAGAGTGTAAAGTGCTAGTGAGTGTAAATGTTGAAAAAGTTGAGTTGGAAAAAGAAGAGAGAAAAGAGAGAGAAGAGAAAGAAGAAGAGAAAATTTGTGCGAAAATTGAGAAAGTGAGTAGAAAAAGAAAAGAAAAAAAGAGAGTAAGAGAAAAGAAAAAGAGCAAAAAGAAAGTGAGAGAAAAGAAAGAGAGGACGAGAGAAAAAAAGAAAGAATCATATGAAAAACCTCTTCCTCATCCAAAGAAGTATCATAGGAAGAAAGAATTTGAGCGCTTGATGGAAATCTTCAAGAAATTGGAGATTAAAGTTCCTATGATTGAGACACTGCAACAGGTTCCTGGTTTGATCAAATTTCTGAAGAAGTTCAGTAGAAAGAAGAAAAAGAAGATGGAACATGAGCTTTATTGGGTCAAGCTAGTGACGTTAAAAGGGCGCTTGCTGGGAGGCAACCCAGTGATTTAAGAACTTTTAATTTTTGGTTTGGTGATGTAATTTTGAACTTTTGGGTATTTTTGTTTTTGTTATAAGTTTGTTACAGGGTTTACATCTACTGATGGATGTTAGGCAGAAGAGTATCTACTGAAGGATACTATGTTTGTATACACCTACTGATGGGTGTTGGTAAGAAAGATTTGCATCTACTGAAGGCTGCTGGAGGATTTTAGGTCAGGCTCGTGACGTTAAACAAGTGCTACCTGGGAGGCAACCCAGTTGATTAATTTTATCTGTATTGTTTGTTTTGATTCTGCTTTAGTTGCATGATAGGGATTGAATGTTTGAGTGATTTGAGAACTTAATTACAGGGAGCAAGTGAGGGGCATGAGTAGGAGGCACCTAGGTTAAGCTAGGAAGAAGAAGAACACTTCACGAAAGTGCCGCTGAGCGGCAAACTACCGCTGAGCAGTAGTGTCGCAGAATGGGCTTAGGTTGCCCCTTAGCGGAATCCGAGCCCATTAGGGTATTTTTATACCCTAAGTCACGCTTTGGCCTCTATTTCCAGATTCTTCTCTGCACACACACTCCTAAACACTTTTCCAAAGGTTCTCTACATTTTTCCCTTCATTCCTCTTTAGAAAATCTCCCTTCCACTCACTTTCTCACTAGTTTTCCATCTAAGTTTGGGGTTGGGAGAGAGCATCATTGTTGGGGACTGAGTTTTTCAAAGCACTAGAGCAGGATTTGTTTTATCATTCACTTTTGTTTTTATAATAGGGTTTGATGTACTCAATTGGAAATTTTGTCTGTTATGATGGTTTGCTTATGATTGTTGTTTGATAAGTAATGCCCGATGATGCTTTGATATTGATTGATGTTGAGAATGAGCACATTATATGCTTGTACAGGTGGTTCACAAGCTTTGTGAACAAATGCATGATATTATGATTGTGATTGGGATATTAAGCAGGATGTTTATGTCAAATATGAATGAGCTTATATGTGAGGTTTTGAGCTTCAGAGTTTTTGTGTTGAATACTATTACTGTGAAAGCATGAATGACTTTGCCCAAGTTTTCTATGATTGAATTACTTGCTTGTTTGCATCATATGATCAAGGCCATTTGTTGGTAACCCTTATATTAGCCAATTTCATGATTAGCCACTAAAAGAGAACACTATGTGTTCTATCCTTTGAACCTTTAGTTATGAACATGATTTGGAAACCTTGTTGAAAAGCTTTACCTTGAGTTAAGTAGAAAATATTTTGTGGTATTGATAAATGTTCAAGTTTGGGGTTGTTGGAAAATAGAAAGGGAAATTGAAAGCATTGAGCTAAGAGTTAAGAATAAGAATGTGAAAGAATAAAGAAAAGAAAAGAAAAAGCAAAGCTAAATGCAAAAGAAAGTTGGGAATAAATAAGAATGATTGTGTTGATATGATTCTCTTAACTCAAGGATTTTTGTGATCCAGAAAAACCAATTTTCTTGTTAGCCCAGCCACATTATAAGCCATTGAAAAAGTCCTTGTGATGATGCATGCTTGTGAATGTATTTGATTATGGTTAAATGAAAGGCAAAGACGATTCATGTGACATTGTGATAGTAGAGTGAATGAGTGATTACCTCTTATACACTTGTGTTTGAGTGAAACACTTTACCTAGTGAGGAAATATTCATTGAGCACATGAACATCCATGTTTAGTTGATTGATCATTCATGAAAAATAACATTTGTTGGATATTAAGTGACTTTGTGAACACCCAAGCATGTGGACATCTTGATTGAAATCTTTGTCATGAGTTTGATTGAAGTTTACTTATCTTGAAAAGAGGATTTTTGAATGAGTGAACCATTATAAGGATTGGTAGAATATTGAGTTACATCTTGTTTGCTTGAGGACAAGCAAAGTTCTAAGTTTGGGGTTGTGATAACAGTTGAAAAACTGTTATTTTCATGCTTAAAATTGATACTAAAAGCAACCTTTAAGACTTAGAAACTAGCTTGAAATCATGCTTTTGGTTATATTTTTAGAAATAAGAGAGTTGGACAGGTTTATGCTTGATTTCAGTGTTTTTGTGCAGGTTTTAAGGTGAATTTGGTGAAAGAAGTGAAGAAGGACAGAGATGGAATCAGGAAAGACATCAAAAAGTGCAAAAGGAGAAGCCGCAACTGCTGCTCAGCGGCAGTTTACCGCTGAGCGGCACTCAAGCAGTCACGTTGGATCCGCTGAGGGGTGATTTGACCGTTGAGAGGAAGAAAACAACTCACGCACTTACCGTTGAGCGGCACTATTTTTGGGCTTGGGCCTAATTTTCTGTATTTTTAGAATAGTATATAAGCTTTAGGACGTCCTAGGGTTTGTATCTTTGGCTGGGAGGAAGCAGAAACACACTTTTCACCCCTTGGGGGTAGATTGGGAGATGGTGACGGCTCTCCTCTTCTCTTTCTAGGGTTTTTCTATCTCTTTCATTCTTTCATTATTGTTCATCTAGTTTCACCATGAATATGGTAAACTAAACCTTGTATTGTTGTTGGAGAATCAATGTAGTCTTGTGAAACTCTCATATATGGAATTTGTGTTTTAACATCTTATATTAAGATACATGCTTTCTTTCATATTTAGTTAGGGATTTTCCTCTTTGCTTAATGCTTGCTTTGTTTAACTCATTCATTGCCATGATTATTGATTTTGTTGATATGGGAACGTACGGGGAAATCTAGATCCGGGGAATTTCTCCCAATAGCATATTGGTTGCCTTTAAGCTCCTACACTTCAGAACTAATTACTAGGAATGCTAGGAATTGTATGAACTCGTAATTAAGGATAGGCCTTCTTGCAAGGTGATTTAGAGAGTGGCATTAGCAATTGATGAAAAGAGTGATGAATTCCTAAAGTATATGAGAGTGAACAAGATGAAATTGATAACCCCAACAACATACTCATCCATTTAATTCATTAAAGTGTTTGTTTTCCTCTTTTCCATTGATCAAATTCATGCATACATGTTTAATTACTGTCTTTTGCATTTAAACCTAAAATCAATTGTTTACAAGTCTTAAATAATCAACAAATCATATAACTAACTAGGCCGCGAGTCCTTTGGGAGAACGATACTTGGTCTTACCGAGTTTTATTACTTGTTACGATTCGGTCACACTTGCCGATTGTTAAACAAGTTTGTGGCGCCGTTTTTCGATGTTCATAAATTTGTCATCAGCTATCGATAAAACAATCATAACAACAAGATACATACATACAAATTATATCAACCGTAATCAAACACATAACAAGATACATATCTTCTGATTATACCAACCATAATCAAACACCCTATACATAGTAGTAATAACACTACGATTCCTAATCCTCTAACATAAACAATTCAATCATACAGACTGACTCGATCCTCGACCCCCGATCCTTGAACTTCGATCATCGATCCTTGATCTTTAACCCTTGATGTCATCACTAACATCACACCCATAGATCCTTGGTCTATCACTACAAGAAAAACTGAAATTACATACCGATATTTATATACGGATTCTAATTCGTATGTAATATAAGTATTACATACGGATTTTATATACGGACTTAAAAAAACAAATTATATATAGATTTTATATACGGTTTTTTATCTACCTATAATTCGTATGTGGATATGTAAGTAAGGCGCCACAAAGACTGAAGTTTATGTAATGGCCCCAATGTGTGTATAATTAAAAGTGAATCTTTCCTACCAAAACTACATACGGATCTGGAAAAGATTTCATTAAAAAAAAAATTATATAGTATTTGTATTAAGAAACCCTCTTGCCCCAGGTCTTAATTTCCTCTGCTCTCTCAACAAAGAACCCTCTTTATAGAAGACGCTCCTTGGACTTCTCGAAGCTTCCTCTACGAGTTAACAGTGAGACCACGACCGGATTCAATGAAGGGCCTTAGCAAGAGAACTCGAAAGAGGAGGAACGCGCCTGGAAAACCCTAGGTTCGCGATGATACTCCAGGAGCGGAAAGGATTCGAAGCGGAGTGAAAAATAGGAAGATTGTTCGGTGAGAAATGCGATTTAGGTCGCGTGTTCGGTGGAAAAGGACGATTCAACGACTGAATCGGTGAAACAGTGCCAAAATGAGGATGTAATCGATGGAAAAGGCTGTAACGAGGACAAATGAAGTCGCAAAATATGATTCGGTGATGTCAATCACGACGATGAAGGCTCTGTGAGAGTGATGAGGTGAGGACATTCGCGAGCTCGAGAAGAAGCTAGGTTGAGGTTGTTGGACTCGTGAAAGCTTAAACCGTAGCCGCTGTGTGACCGGGCTATTGTTCCATAACCACCATTGCATCTTCTCACCTCCTACGAGGGTTTCCAAGGTTAGTGCATTCATATTAGGTTTAGTTAATTACTTTGTTAAATATGGTTTGGATTGGGCATGTTTTTGGAAAAGGGTTGTTTGAGACCTATAAGTATAAAGAATAAAGCCACACATAATGGGGTTATCAAACTGATGTTCCTTTGATACCATACTTTAAGTATAATCTTATCTCAGTTTCGAAGCTTGTTTCTCCAAACATGTTTCTCATTCAGAAGTAATTTTTTTTTACTAATGATGGTTATTTTGTCCAGGATTCGAGAGTGGAGGTAGCGGGAGGGGATAAGTTGAGAGTGAGATGTTCAAAATTAAAGCTAGAAGTGTTTTCATTTCAGTTTTACATAATTTATTCACTTTTTTTTTTCTACTGTCATTGTTATCATTGTGTTTTGACTAACAATATTTTTTTTCTTTGGTTAATAATATGACTTATTGTTTACAATAAGTTGAGTCTTATATTTTTATCATAATATCTATAGGTTGTTTACCTTTTTCAGCCTTATATTCTTATTGTTTACTTTTTTTTTTCTACTGTCATTGTTATCATTGTGTTTTGACTAACAATATTTTTTTTCTTTGGTTAATAATATGACTTATTGTTTACAATAAGTTGAGTCTTATATTTTTATCATAATATCTGTGCCTTATTTTCTTTAGTCCATTTCAAGTATAAGTGTATCTAACTGCCTAACTACTACTATCCATTAGGTGTTTCAGGGGAATACTTGAACTTCTACAAACAGATCAAAGTTTCATGTAAGTTTTGATAATGAAGCTTTAAATGTAATTTTGAAGCCTTTTTCTTTAATAAAATTGAAAGAATGCTATTGGATTGCTATACTGTAGGTTAGCACTACAACCTGTACCAATCATATGTTGCATTCTTGATAAAAGGAAAAGAAAAAAATACAAAAGTGGGGGCACTAATTATGAAACCTTGATTGAGGACTTGACAGTGGACGATTTGGAACTTTTGTTGAAAAGAGTACTCAAGTAATGATTCTGTCACTTGAGACAACTTCCCTTTGTTTGTTAGACAATACTATATAAAGGTCACCAGAGACATAGCAAGAAGAGTTTATTACATTGTATAAAGGAAGAACGGGAGATTTAAGAGGGCAATTATTGTTACTTTTGGGATTGAATTAGACAAGTATTTTAGGAAGATTAGGATCCCTACATAGTCCATAGAGTATGATATTTTCTTTGATTTGTCTTAATAGTTCTTTTTTGGTTATGTGGAAAATAATGTTTGACATTTTATTCCTTGTACAATTAGCTGAACAGAAAATGAACATTCAGTTGGTTTCAAGCAGGAGGACCATCTTATGCAGTAGAGCTGGGAAGGCCAGATAGGAAAGTTTCAACAAAATTATGTGTTAGATACCATATACCTCATCCTGATTTTTAAGACCATATTCTCTTGTAAGTTGTGAAAAATTTCAAGCATAAAGCTTTTGAAGATTACTTTAAATTTAATTTATGCCTTTTCTAGTTGCTTTTAAATATTGCAAGTGCATGAATCATCTGATATTTGGATTGCTCTGTTTGCATTAATGGTCCTGTTAAGTTTTTTTTATTATAACCACTTTTTAGTTATGAACCTGTTTGGAACAATGCAAATATGTTTATGTCATTTATTGTTTAGTTTAGAACATCTTACTCACATGCAACTTCTAATCTTGCTACCAAATCCATGATTTGACCACACAATTTATAATCCTACTACATTTTTTATCTTCTAAATCAGGTTTAGTATAGTCTGTTTGTAATAAGTTGGAGCTTGCATACTTCAAATTGGGAATTCGAGAGCTCAATCTATATTCTTGGTTTATATATATATATATATATATATATATATATATATATATATATATATATATATATATATATGATCATAAAGTCTAATTGCATTCTCCAATAATAACTACAATGTTATTATTGTTGGATGAAACTCCAATTCTCTAATCCTTTTTAACATAGATAATGGCATTAAATTGATATGTTGTACTGAGTCAAAAATTGCCTTACATACTGTCAAAAATTGCCTTACCCATTATGATAGGAAACATATAGGAGGGAAATAGAAAGTTTTCTAACCTATTTTCTCAAAATATTAGGATTATCTCGTCAATGTTAACCCTATTTGGATCTTGCGACAGGTAATTAAACTTCCAAAACTCATTAAAATTTAGAAAAATGAAAAGTTATACTCACTTGGCTCTTTAAAATTTAGAAAATGAAAAGTCACACTCATTAAACTTTTGATACATTAATCTTATTTTTTTTCTTTTATCATGTTCAATCCAAACCATGTGTTAAGTTCATTTCTAATTCACATTCACTATATCAAATTTTAATTTCAATTTTACAAGTTCTATCTATTCCCTTAATCTTTAAAATTATTTTACAACTTTTATTTCAATGTAAAAGATATATAAGATTTAAAGATTAAGAGTCTGGTTGAGAGATGTTTTAATTAGAAATTTTTTACATGGTTTATATTTAACCTTTTATATTTTATAATACCTTTCTATTTCCCTCCTACATTTCCTATCATGTCCCACTCCCTCTTAACATGCAAACTGATACCTAAACAAAGGACTCATACCACCAAGTAATCAAAATACCTTTGTGCAGATTGCAATTGTATTTATTTACATACTGTTGTATAGAAGGGCTCCAACAACATTTAAATCACATTCTAGTAGATTAGGTTACTGTGCATTAATCTTGGTTTCATTCTTCTTATCCTAACACAATGTAAAAAACCTTTTATAATGCTATGAGTTTTTTTAAATTCATCTTAATGTTCTTCAATGTTTTGAACATCTTAATTGTTTAATAGAGTTTGTCAACTTTATGTATGACCATCCAATTGCATTTATTTTTGTCAGGACATGACATCTAGTGGTTCTGACCCACCTCCTCCACTCTCAGCACAATCTAATAAGGAGAAGGGAAAAAGCAATATGTGGTGAAGTTGTTATCATGGTGATGGAGTGCAACAAGATCAACGCCCAGATGAAGAAAATCCTTAGTGATTGATTATTAGGAAACTCTAGACCTGTCATTCTATGTTGTTTGACATCTTATGAATTGTAAAATTTATTGATTGCATATTAGGAAACTCTACACCTGTCATTCTATGTTGTTTGACATCTTATGAATTGTAAAATTTATATTGTTTTGCATCTTAGGAGCAATACAATCTATTTATGAATATATTAGACATTTTGTAAACTTATTTTGATAATGATTTTTATGTAATATATATTTCTTTTAAATGTGAAATGTTTGATATGGTGTTGAAAAAAAGTTATTGTGATTACTAGTTATATGTATATTACAAGTTTGTGATTAATGTATGTGTAAGTGCTGAATAATTTTTTTTTTCTGTAAAAAATGTTACATACGGATTTATATACGGATTTTTTCGTATATAATTATATACGGATTTTACATACGGATTTTTCCGTATGTAAATTACATACGGATTTTTCCGTACGTAAATTATATACGGAAAAATCCGTATATAAGTTATATACGGATATATCCGTATATAATTTATCTACGACAGTTTTATATACGGATTTTTGTCCGTATATAAGTCGTATGTAATCAAGTATTATATACGGATTTTGGACCTTATATACGGATTTTGGCTGTATTTAATTCTATTTTTTCTTGTAGTGTATCCACTGATTAACACCCATGCTAACTACTTACATAACCATTATAGTAACACCACTATCAACATAACATAACTTGAAGCATCTCAAGTACCATGATCATCATCATAGATACACCACCATCATGACTATCCCAATCATGAACAACACCATGAGCATCACTGTACCATAATACCATAGATAATCGATTATTCTGACTCACGCATGAAGGGATAATCGATTATCATCCCAGATAATCGATTATTCCCAAAACCACGCTCAAAACCAACACGCAAATAATCAATTATAACTAATGATAATCAATTATTCCCGAATCGAAACACATCTTGAACGTGATTCTAGCATTCATCCATACATACATCAACCCTAGATCATGTGGAAACATATTTAACACATCATACATGCATTCAAGCATCACATACCCATGTGAACATACTCAAACACATATAATACATCACTTGAATAATCCATATCCAATCATTTACATGTTATACCCCCAATAATAAGATGCAAAATAATATTCGATAAAAACATCAAATAGGGTTTTCAATAAGCCAAACTAACTAAGCATAATGCTTACAAATGAGAACCAAGAAAATGAAAATTCTCAAAAATAGAGCTATTGATGCGAGATTGTTTTTTCCTAAATTAGACCTTCGATTGAAGATCTAAACGGTCACAGTGAAGAACCATACGTCTGGAACCCACTTTCCAAAACTACTGGTCATGTCACATACGGTGATAATAAGGGTAAAATAATCGGCATTGGTAAAATTCAAACTCCCTCTGCATATGAGATTGATAATGTACTGTTTGTTGAAGGATTGAAACATAATCTGCTTAGTATATAAGTCAATTGTGTGATAAAGGATTGAAAATAATATTTGAACCAAAATATTGTTTGATAAGCAATGGTTCAACTGATGAGCTATTATTAATAGGATAGAGATACAACAATATATACATGGTTATGGCACAAAAGACTAGCTCACATTAACATGGGTCAGTTAAACAAACTGGTATCTAAAGATCTTATTATTGGTCTTCCTAACATACGATATGTTTCTGAAAGATTATGTGATGCATGCGAAAAAGGAAAACAAACATGATAATCATTCAAAAATAAAAGAGAAATGTTTACCATTAAAACCCTTGAACTATTACATATGGACTTGTTTAGACCCTAAAGGGTTAGGAGTCTTGGAGGTAATTTGTATGGTTTAGTGATTGTTGATGACTATTCTCGTTACACTTGGACTTTCTTCATTTCTGCCAAGAGTGAAACTTTCAAGGTGTTCAAAAAATTTGCTGCTGTTATACAAAATGAAAAGGAACTCAGAATAAAATTCATCAGAATTGATCATGGCAAAGAATTCCAAAATGAAGTGTTTGATGAATATTGTGCAGAGATGGGAATCTCTCACAACTTCTCTGCACCAAGAACCCCTCAGCAAAATGATGTTGTGGAAAGGAAGAATAGAGCTCTAGAAGAACTGGCAAGAACCATGCTGAACGAAAGGGACTTACCGAAATATTTCTGGGCAGATGTTGTCAGTACAACATGCTATGTACTGAACAGAACTGTGATAAGGTCAATGCTAAAACTGACTTCCTATGAGCTATTCAAAGGAAGGAAGCCTAACATCACACACCTGCATATCTTTGGATGCAAATGCTTCGTTCTAAATAATGGTAAGGAAAGCCTTGGTAAGTTTGATTCCAAAGTCGATAAGGCTATCTTTATTGGCTATTCTTCTACTAATAAAGCTTATCGTGTCTATAACAAAAGGAAGATGTGTGTTGAGGAATTTGTACATGTTGCTTTTGATGACATATTTATATTGCCACTAATCAAATGCACTCTAGAAAGTCCATAGATATAGGTAATTCCTCTAGAGAAGAAGAGCAAAATGAGGAAGTTTCGGAAGAGGAAAATTTTGAGAATGTAGTCGATCCTCCCAAAACTGAATCGATTAAGGAGTGGAAAACACCAAGAAATGTCTCAACAAGCAACATCATTGGAGACATCACAAGAGGAGTTTCCACCATGCGTCAACTAAATCAATTTTTCATGAATGTAGCATATGTGTCTAAAATTGAACCAAAGAACATTGAGATTGCACTTACAGATGAAAACTGGATGATGGCCATGCAAGAAGAACTAAATCAGTCTAAAAGGAACAACGTGTGGGAGCTGGTTCCAAGAACTGAAAATCTTCAGGTAATAGGCATAAAGTGGGTTTTCAGAAACAAGATGGATGATTCAGGAGAAATAATCAAGAATAATGTCAGATTAGTTGCAAAAGGCTACGGCAAGGAAGAAGGAATCAATTATGATGAAAATTACGCTCTAGTGGCCAGATTGGAAGCAATAAGGATCTTGCTATCTATTGCCTCTGTAATGAAGTTTAGATTGTACCAAATAGATGTTAATAGTGCATTCCTAAACGGGTATATCAAGGAAGAAGTCTATGTGAAACAACCACCAGGATTCCAAGAATATGAACATCCAGAACATGTCTTTAAATTAAGAAAGGCTTTGTATGGGTTGAAACAAGCACCAAGGTCCTGGTATGAGAGACTAAGTGAATTTCTGGTAAAGAAAGGATTCACTAGGGTTAAAGTAGATTCAACCCTTTTCATTAAAATTCCAAAAAGGATAGATTGTACCTACAAATTTATGTTGATGATATCATTTTCATTAAAATCCTCCTCTATGCAAAGAATTTTATAAGACTATGCAGTAAGAGTTCGAGATGTCCATGACGGGAGAACTCACGTATTTTCTAGGGCTTCAAGTTAAGCAGAATGAGAACGACATCTTCATACATGAAGAAGTACAAAATGCTAGACTATAAAGAAGCTGCAACTCCTATGGCAACGAAATGCTATCTTGATCTTAATCAGAAAGGCAATGCTATAAACCAGAAAATGTACAGAGGTATGACCAGATCTCTATTGTACTTAACTGCTAGTAGACCAGATACCGTGCATAGTGTTTGTCTCTGAGCTAGGTTTTAGTCTCAACCAAAAGAATCACACTTAACTGTTGTAAAAAGAATTTTGAAATATTTAAAAGGAACCAAGAATCTTGGACTGTGGTATCCCAGTGGTTCAAACATTTTTCTTGAAGGATACATTGATTCAAATTTTGGAGGCTGTAAGCTAGACAGAAAGAGCACTAGTGGTACATATCATCTGCTAGGATGTTCATTAGTATCTTGGCATTCAAAGAAACAAACTTGTATGGCATTATCTACCGCAGAAGTCGAGTACATTGCAGATGGAAGCTGTTTTACTCAGTCTCTTTGGATCAAGAGTCAACTAGAGGATTATGCCATATCATTGGATCAAATTCCTTTAAAATGTGATAGTACCAGTGCAATAAATTTGACTAAGAATCCTATTCTTCACTCTAAAACTAAGCATATTGAAATAAGGCATCATTTCATAAGAGACCACATCCTCAAAGGTGAAATTAAGGTCGAATATGTAGACACCTTACATCAATGGGCTGATATTTTTACAAAACCGTTGAATAAGGAAATATTTTATACAATCATAAATGAACTAGGGATTCTGGATGATAGTAGCATAAGATAGCTTTTAATCGATTAACACAAATGTGTATTGTTAAAATAGAATGGCTCAATTTCTCACACCAAGAGGGGGGGGGGGGGGTTGAATTGGTGAAGTATAAAAAATAAAACTTTCAAAATCTTTTTCACCAAAAGAGATGCCTTTATACTTTTCTTGAAACTCAAGTTAAAAGATTTTCAATGTAGTGGAAATTTAATCGAATGAGTATAAAGTATAATCGATTGAATGTAAAAGAGTAGGGATAAGAAATATCAAACGTTGTGTTTTTATACTGGTTCGGCCAAGCCTACATCCAGTGTCCTTTCAACCACAGGAAGCCAATGCACTATAATGATCAACGTTTTTACAACAAGGTTTTTATAGAGACCTAACGTCAAAAATATAAAACACCTCTCTAACCCTCAAATCAAAATATAGGCAGTACATAAACAGACTAGCGACAAGAATCCCCTATCCTGCAGTTTAACCCATTTGAGGCACCCTCAAAGTCAAGAATGCCGGACGTCCTTCTTCCTGTAATCACAACAGGGAACTCAACCCAATCTTCAGCAGATTCTAGAACCTGATCTTGCAGTCGAAACCCAAATGTGCAGATAGATCAGACTTTGAAACTCAGCAATCTTGCTCTTCAAGAAATTCCAAGTAGTTGATCATCACGATCGAACTTGTTTCTTGGAGCTTTTCCTCTTTCTGTAAGAATCAAACTTTCTGCAAAAGAATATAAAAATGTTATAATCACAAAAGTTCTCACAAAAATCAAATTCACGTCAATTTATAGATAAACTTGTATCAGACGCAATATAATCGACTTTGTTACTAATGTTGTCGAATACACCCATTCTGCTATAATAGTTAGTAGCAGTCAAAGCAATTAATTGAATTCACAACTAATGCAGTCGAATATCATTTAATGCTTGGTCAACACATTTAAAAATATAGCATTGTGACAGTTATATCAAGCATTAATAGATTTCAAAACAGTAACAAACTTAATCGAATACATATCGCATGCAATCGATTATGCAATAATGTTAAGCAAAGTTTTCAAAACTTTTCTCTTTGAAAAACTCTCACAACACACTTGAAAAAGTTTGTGAAAAGACACAAGTTTTAATCGATTCATCCCATAATGTAATCGACTTAAAACTGTTGTTTTGTCACACAATTAAAATTCAACATTTGTGCTTGTGGTTTTTCTCATCAAAAACATGTGTCATGAATTTGTTAACACTCGACAAGTGTACCGAATCGTATCAAGTAATAATAAAATGGTAAGACCAAGTATCGTTTCCCAAGGGACTCACGGCCTAAACAGTTATATGATTTCTTGATTAAATTAGACTTGTAAACAAAATCTTTTAAGTTTAGATGCAAATACTGAAAAATAAAGATGAATGCATGTGTTGATCAGTTGGATTGAAAGATGCAAAAGTGATTGATGTAAAATATGAATGATGATGTTGTTGGGGTTTCCGACTTATCCTATCCACTCTCATGTATTCAAGAATTCATCTATCTTCATTAATGTTAATGCCACTTTCTAATTTACCTTAAACCTGATGTCTTGGTGAAGAAAGCCTACTCCTAATCACTAGTTTACAATGTCTTGTCTCCCTAGCAATTATTCATGCATTACATTCGCACAGAAGCTTAAAGGCAACCAATCCTCCTATTCCTATGTCTAGGTAATATTGCTTCTGGGAGAATTTCTCCAGTTATAGATTTACCTATATGTGTCCATATAGATAACATCAATGATCACGCAATTGAATGAGTTAAACAAAGCATGCATAGAGTAAAGAGGAAAAACCCTAACAATTAATGAAGTAATGCATATAAAATCAAGAATCAATTCCATACACGAGAGTTTCAAAGGATTACATCGGTTCCCCAACAACAATGGAGGTTTATTTTATCATAGACATGGTGAAACTAGATGAAAAACAATGAAAGAATGAAAGATAGAACCCTAGAATTTGAAGAAAGGAGCTTCCGCATCCAAAATCCGCCTCCAAGGGGTGAAGAAAGTGTGATTTCGCCTCTTTCTGTCCAAAGATACCAACCCTAGGTCGACTAAACCCTTATATAGTTTATTAAAAATTACAGAAAATTGGCCCAAGCCCAATTAAATGGTGCTCAGCGGCACTTTTTCCGCTCAACGGTAAGTGCGGTTCTTCTAAAAGGCGCTCACCTGCAATTTTGGCCCTCAACGGTGACTACGATGCTTCAGAACGCCGCTCAGCGGTAAAAGTTGCGCTGAGCGGTGAATGCGACTCTTCTTTTGTGCACTTTTACTTCCTTTCCTGAGTCCAACTCCTTCTACTTCAACTTTTTTCATCTAATTCATCTTAATTTCTGCCAAATCAAGGAAAACCAAACATAAAACCCATCCAACTCTCTTATTTCCAAAACTTAAGCAAAAGCATGATTTCAAGCTAGTTTCTAAGTCATAAAGGTTGTTTTTAATATCAAAATTAGGTATAAAAATAAAGGTTTTTCAATCGTTATCAACATTCATGTATAAATCACATAAATAACACAATGAAATGGAATGAACAACACAGCAACAACACAATCATGTTCTCATATACGCATATAATATGTAAGCATAGAACATGTAACACATAATTCACATGTGTTATTAATTATGTGTTGTCATCATCAAAAGCTCATATATTATTGAGATTGTGGGTTCAACTAAACCAGTACTCCCCCTATCAACAATCTCAACATGTATGTATGCAATTTGAAACATTTTATTGTTACATTCACATCATTGCATATTCATACCTAAACTGTATTGTTTACTGTACTGCATTAATACTAAAATGCTTGATCAAGTTGAACTTGAAAGGTTGTGCAAGAACTGTAACACCCCGATTTTCGAGATGTCATGATGTAAAAAAATTTCGCAAAATATTTTCATAAAACAATTCTTTAAGACAATCAACCTTTATTTGAATAAAGTGCGGAAGCAAAACATAATTATAAACGTTGTCTGAAATTCTAGAATATAGTTTTTACATAAAAATTGCCAAGTCTGAAACTTTTAAATGATAAAAGTAATTGTAAACCCCAAACTTCTCTCGTACAACATCTACTCCCGTACAAAACCATCTACTCCTATACAAGTACGATCATCGTAGGTGGAAACCACATCCACAACATGCAAGGGTGAGCAACCAGAAATATCATAACACACAATATATAATAATTATATTAACTACAGAGTATATAACCGTAGAACATATTCCATCATAACATTAATATCACAACCAATGCTTTCATGACTCAATGTCGTTTCCTTCTACTATGTCGTCATAACCTATTATCACTAACAGGAACCTGTTCTCACTAACAGGGAAATTCGAGTTAAAACTTCCGACCTATCTCCCCGACTTCTCAAGGAATTACGAGTAAAAACTTCAGTAGACGCACCCACCAAGTATTATACTCATATGAGCCGAAGTCATTTTGGGTGAGACATCCACATCCCCCAGTACAGTGAAGTGACACTCGAATCACTATCTCTAAACGAGAGTCCAACACATTATCATCATAGCTCTATACGAAAAGTTCATCCATGACCGATGACAGCACAAGAAAATAACATAACTTCATGTTCATATCACAATTCTATACACATTCTCAATAACATGCATTACTCACCCATCACAAGACTTATAACACAATCTCATTACATTCCTCCTCGAGTTTCAATAATAGACATTCTCAATCATAGATGTCAATCATTCATCAGAATTCCACATCATCTCAATATGTAATCATTACCGGGCTCAAAACGGAATATCATAAGTTATGTACACATCGTAACTGGACACCACTAGTTTCTTCTTTTCTAAATCATCAATGTGCGTCCCATTTCAATTTACGTCTAACAACACAGTGCATGCATTATCTTAAATTAATGTTATTTAAACAATCACGGCCCATACAATAACTTCACCACGTTCACAAATTTCAATCCAACCATAGAATGTAGTTTCGAAATTAACACTTAAGAATAAAAACGTTAAAACTCTATACTCTAATATAAGCCTATTTTCTCTCATTCTTAAGTCATGAATCTCGCTACCAGTGGGTTATTATATTTTATATTTAAACCTCAACAAAACCAATTCAAGAACCACTCTCTCCCATCCCTTTTCTCGTACCAAATTTTCCTATATTATTTTTCCTACTTTCTCAACTCTTGATATCCATCCAAATTCATTTCTCTCTCTCAATTGTTCTCCACTATGGGACCCACCCACACCCTTTATTGCACCCAACAATTCCACCCCTAGCTTTTTTCCTAGGAAACGTTTCTTTAACAACCAACTTTTACCAATTACTTTTACCAATTTTTTGACAACGTCACGTAATATCATTGGTCATTTTGAAATTTTTTTTAAAAAAAATATAATGTGTCGAGGACATTTTAGGAAGGAAAAAAAGGTTTCCTGATTTCATTTGAGAAAACCCTATGTGTTTTGCATTTTCTTTCCTCTCGCAAATACCAACATTTCTCTCATGGGTCTCTCCACTGAAGTTCTCTCTCTCCGTCTCGTTCTTCCTCTCCCCATTGTCGGCGAAGTTGGTCCAATAAGCACGGTTCTCGCTCTTTTCTTCCGCCATTTGCCCCCTTCCTGCTCTCTCTCTGTTTTCGTTGGAGCCTTTTTCCCCTTCTCTCCCTCTTGCGATTTTGACCTCCCCCAACGTGTCAAGGTTGGTAGCACCATGAGAAAGTGCAAAGAGAACAAGTGCTGCACAACTTAGGATTATTATAGGTTTTAAATTTATGTTAATTACATGTGTAGAGATTTTCATTGTATGAGTCTTGTACAAGTTTTAGTATACAAAAGATTATTATTATAGATGTTGGATAATATGTACTTATCTGATATTATATGAATAAAATTTCAATTTTGATATATTTTGTCTGTGTTTTTGGGTGACATTTTCCACCTTTTCATATAGATGATTGAGTTTATTAGTCATGGGTGGCGTTTTAGTTAACCAATGAACAACATAAGTCATTCAATTGTTGAGAAAAATGCCCATTTAGGTGGTTTGCACCAAGTTAGAAGAAGTCCATGACTATTGTTGCCCATGTCATGCCATCGTAATTGATTACAGGGGTCTTGTAATAGATTACCAGAGACTTGGGGGACAATTATACACAAAGTTCAACGTGACTCCCTAGTTGGAACAACAACACTTCCCATGATAGTTTTTGCTCTGTTTTTGTTAAATTTTACCATTTTTTGAGATGGGTGACTGAGTTCAATGTTATTCGGCATATTTCTTGCATCAATGATGTTGTTAGGCCATTTATTTCTTAAAAAAATGTTCATTTAGGTGGTTTTCTCCAATTGAGGTTAGGTGCATGACCATTGTTATAAGGCCCCTTCTCGGAGTGTCACAGCAAAATATTTTATTTTTTTTAATTAAGAAACATGTCATCTAATGTTGTTACAGTGCACAAATTTTAAAAGGAAATTTCAATAAGTAATAGATATGGGAACAAGAGGGAAAAATATACATATAAGATAACGTGCAGTCAACTTTGACCTTTGTCGACTATTTTAATCATACCTTTTCCCAAAGACCTCCAAATGATGTGATTCTTTTCTTATTAGAAAATAGACTCAAAAATCTTTCCAATGACTACTAATTTGTAATTTTAGGACATCTGAGTAGGTACAGTTAATTCCTTAAAGTTAGCATTTTACATATTCCTGTCAACTCTGACCTTTGTTGGTTGTTTTACTCTTAACTTTTTCCACCGAACTCCAAATGAGTTGATTCTTTTTTTGTTGGAATCTACACTCAAAGAGCTTTCAACTGACTACTTACTCATAATTTTTAGACCACTGTACTAGATGTAGTTAATTTCCCAAAAACAACATTTTTGTAAGCTTCCTAAATGGTCATAGACTTCACCTACCTTGGTTCAAACACTTATATGGATTGTTTCGTCCCCAATTGAGTAGGGCTAACTGTGTTTTGATATACTTGACACCATCAATGATAAGAAACATGGGGTATCCATGAAAAAATTGGAAAAAATCACTTATAGGAACACAAAAACGACTTTGGGGAGTCAAGTTCTCTCAATTGGGGAGTAATGTGTAACTTTTCGTATAAATCAGCAATCAGCCTCTGGTAATCGATTACAGGGTCCCTATAATCGATTACCAGGGGTTGGTTGTTGATTTGTACGAAACGTTACACGTTACTCCCCAATTGGGAGAACTTGACTCCCCAAAGTCTTTTTTGTGTCCATTAAGTGATTTTTTCTATTTTTTTGCATAGATGACTCACGTTGCTCATTATTGATGGTATCAAGTGCATCAAAACACAATTTGACCCACTCAATTGTGGATGAAACACATGTTGATCATCATTGATGGTGTGAAGTGTATCAAAACACAATTTCCCTCACTCAATTGTGGAGGAAAAAACTCCTATAGGTGTTTGAACCAAGGTAGTTCAAGTTCATGACGATTTTTGCACACAACTCATGTCCTGGTATGCCATCTAATGTTGTTAGAGTGCACAAAATTTAAAAGGAATTTTCAATAAGTAATAGATCTGTAAACAAGAGGGAAAAATATATGTATAAGATAACGTGCTATCAACTTTGACATTTATCGACTATTTTAATCATAACTTTTCCCACAGACCTCCAAACACCTGAGTAGGTGCAATTAATTCCTTAAAGTTAACGTTTTACATATTCCTGTCAACTCTGACCTCTGTTGGTTGTTTTACTCTTAACTTTTTCCACCGAACTCCAAATGTGTTTATTCTTTTTTTGTTGGAATCTAGACTTAAAGATCTTTCAAATGACTATTAACTCATAATTTTTAGACCACTATACTAGATGCAGTTAATTTCCCAAAAGCAACGTTTTTCTAAGTTTTCTAAATGAGTTTACTTCCAAGTTATTGTTTCATGTTTCTATTTTATTCTATTTTATTTTATTTCTTAATAAACTTACAACCATCAACCATGACCAACACGAGTCATCCTTTGAAAAAAATGGACAAAGACAACCTTAAGCATAGAAAAATCACCATGGGGAGTCACGTTTTCCCAACTAGGGAGTGAGTTGCAAGTTTTTGTACAAATAGCCATTAAGCCACTGGTAATCGATTACAGACACCATGTAATCGATTACCAAGGCATGTATCGGCTTCAAGTGCTGAGGGACTTTAACTACCTTACTGAAACACTCACATGGGGTCTTTGCTCCACAATGGGCTAGACAAAGATGAGTTTTGATGCACTTGCAACCATCAACCATGACTAATAGGAGTCATCCATTGAAAACAATGGACAAAGGCAGCCTTAAGCACAGAAAAATCACCATGGAGAGTCACCTTCTTCCAATTGGGGTACCTATTAAGCCATTAGTAATCGATTACAAGCACCATGTAATCAATTACTAGAACATGTCTTGGCTTCAAATGCTAAGGGACTTGAACTACCTTGGTGAAACAACCACATGGGGTCTTTGCTCCACAATGAGCTGGGCAAAGTACAAAGTACAATTTTGATGAAGGTTGGAGAGAGGACCGAAATGGAGAGGGAGAGAGGAGTGAAATCTGTGTTGAAAATGGAGGGTGCACAGAGGAGTAATTTCGGAATCCTCAAAAAAGTAAATATGCATCCCTTCTCACCATAACGACAGAAAAAAAAAATTCTATAATCCAATAAAAATCTAACACGTGACCGTTATTAAATTGTTGTCAAATCTTAGTTGTTAACTTATCGGGATCCTTTTCGCTAACCCTACACATAAACTCAACCATATAAAAACCTTTTCCTCTCTCTCGTAATTGCATGCTCAAAACCCCTGTACTTCCCTTTCTTTCCTATTTCTGCAGAACCCCATTCATCACGTGCAACCTTTAACCATCATAAACCATTAACTTATTTTCTCCTACTTCATGCTCAATCCAACAAATAAAAATACTTAACGTATGTAGCTAAACCAGCATGGTTCTCTTCCCTTTGCTTTGTCTCAACTACTACCCATACCCTCCAAAGCTCCAATATTCTATTTCATGCATAATAATCACGTAACCCTAAATCTCTTCTTCTCTTTTCTTTTTCCTATTCTCTTCCACTGTTTCCAAAACCATCAACACCAGAAGCACCTGCACATAAAATTACCCAGCTTCCTCTCTAACTCTATTTCCAAGCATTTACTTTTCTCCTTCCTATCCTCATTTGTCTTTTCTTCCAAATTCAACCACAAATCTTATAATGCAACCCCTTCTTATTTCTATTTTTCACAGCCCCCTTGTTCTCTTCTGTATCTCCTTATCCATGCAATAAGATAGTACCCCTCTACAACCCCAAAATCCGAAAGTTAAACTCCACTCATATCTTCCTTTAGATCCTCCTTACCCTTCCCTTTATTCTCCAAAGAATTCCAAGACCCCGCTGCTCCTATTTCCATTTATAAAACCATAACTTGTATTTCCAGCACCCTGCTTCTCACTCTATCCTTCACTTTCAACAACCCATTATCTTATATCTTTTCCCTTTATGCAGACCCGTTCACAGACACCACTCTCCATTCCTTAATTTCCAAATCTCATACTTCTTAATATTTCATTCACGTACAACCATCCCATCAATTTATTTCTATCACACACACATATCCGTATAACAATTACACCCACTCACTTTGTATTTGATCTTCTTCCTAACTTTCCAGAAGCTAAACACACTCCCTATCCTTCTCCATCCTCAACTGACAGCACCCTCACGCTTCTCTTCGTTAGCCTTGGTCATATTAGCTTCTCCATGCCCATCACCACATTGCTCTTCATTCACTTATGGCATACCACAAGTCACTCCAACCTTCTTTCACTAAAGCTAACCTTCTCAACGACCCACTTACGTATTCCCTGTATGCTTCATCAACCCTAAACTCTCATGCATCTTCCTCCTCCCTTTCCCTTATTTATTTCACCCACACACATACCTACACTCCAAAACTCCTCTTTCTATCTTCGTTTTTCCTGGACAGACTCCTAACCTCAACCCTCACGGCCTCCCCACTCTATTATTATATTTCCTTCCCTCACGGTACCTTAGACTATGATGCAGTTCACTCAACCCTACTAATTTCCATTGAATATTAAAAGCACCACTATCCTCAGTACAAGCACATCCATCACACCCACAAGAGGGAAAAAGAAACCGACACATCAAACAATAATAAGAATATATAGAAATCCTAAAACATAGAAGATATACTAGTCACTCCCCTTTCCTCTATCCAAGCCCTCTTTGCCTCTATTATCACGTTATCTCTTCTCCTCTACGTAAACTACTTCCCACCAAACACTCTCCTTCACTGAAAACACAGCATCTTCATCCTAACTTTTCTTCCAACAAAACCTCCCAAAGAAGAACCGAAACTACTACTCTACAGCATAAGTCAACACGCTCATCCAACATCATTTTCTCACCACTGGACTCCTTCTTTCCCTCTCAAGCTAGATTCAAGCACGTAACTCTCCTTCGTTCTCTAAACGCATAACGCTACTTCTTCTTCCTTTCGGTCTCACCAAGGACACCCCCTACACATTGCTGCATTCACCATTCATCACGGAATTTAAGGTAAAGAGCCCACCACATGGATATGCATGAACAGAAACAATCACCACAAGAACAAAAGCAAGAAAGAAAACCATCCAAACTCAATACATATGATATATTCTAGTCACTCCCTTACCTCGTTTGCCAGGAAGCTCCAAGTCTCCTATGGTCTCCTAACCTTTTCCACGAAAAGCTCCCCTACGGCTCCAAGTTCCCGGCGTGTTGCAGGAATCAAAGTTGCTCTCTCTCTCTCTCTCTCTCGTACTCTCACGATGCAATAGGGCGCAAGGCGCTCACTCACTCACTTCAAAAACGAGACTAGGGTTTCCTCACCACACTCACCGTTTTCGTGTAAGGGTAGAACTTCTTTCACAGTTGCTTTTTTGGTGGCTAGGGTTTGTCCCTTCTCACAGCTGATGAAGTTCCCACACTCCCCAACCATCCCTTCTAAAACCCTAAAATAGTTATATATATATATATATATATCTACTTACTAATACCCACTAACCCCTTTCAGTTTTGATCTGAAATATCTGGTTATTAATCCAAAACTTTTCCGTTATAACCCTACGCCAAGCTTCTAAAAATAACCTTAATAGCTAACATGCAACGACAGTGTTTTGGCAAGCACTAGATTTCCACACCAATCTAACGGAACCGAATAAAAACGCCACTGGGATAGGCCTTCTGTCTCGTGAAGAAGAGGAAACCAATTTGCTTTTCTCTCTCTCTCACCCTCAGAATACGTATATTGCATGCAAGAAAACATGACTTCTCTCACTCCCAAAAAACTTCCAACACTGCAAAGCATAAACTCAACTTTTTTTTATTATCTAAAGGATCTCTCCTGGGAATAAATTCAACCGCAGGCCCCACTCACATATGTACATACCAAAGAATAAAAGAAGGAACCATGCTAGCTTCCTATTGGTCTAGCACACAACTGGCTCTTCGTTGCCTCTCATCTTCATTAAATACGGCCCCCACTTCTTCAACCAAAGAGAGAAAAGAAAACCCATGCAGAAAGGCATTCCTTCTGCGAAACACACTTCCCCTACGTTTCGTTTCTCTCTCCTACGAAAATAGTCACCCTGGGCCCACCGATTCATCCAATGAAAAAAAGAAAACCCAAACACTCCTAAAGACTAAAGCTGCAAAGAAACCATTGAAACAACATTATCACGCTGAAATATTATTGCACACATTTATATTTATATATATTTCTTCAACTTATTCAAAAAATAAAACAGCAATAATAATTAGTTAATTTTCATACCACTCCTAAATACTCTTACACCTAACATTACACCATAATTAAATATTTACTGCTATAAAATATTAAAATAAAAATAATACGTAATTTTATTTTATCCAGGTATTACAGGAACACTGTTGGGTGACTGAGCAAGAATGAAAAATCTACAATACTCTGCAACACGAAATCCATTGATATGAACCTTGTTAAAAGTAGAATGACTCAATTTCTCACACCAAGAGGGGGTGAATTGATGAAATGTAAAAACAAAAACTTTTAAAATCTTTTTCACAAAGATTGATGTCTTTAAAAACTTTTCTTGAATTGCACGATAAAAGATTTTCAATGCAGTAAAATTTTAATCGAATGAGTACAGAAAGTAATCAATTAAATAAAAGAGAGTAGGGATCAGAAAATTCAAACACTGAGTTTTTATACTCGTTCGACCAAGCCTACATCTAGTGTCCTTCCAACCACGGGAAGCCAATGCACTATAAAGATCAAGATTTTTACAAAGAGGTTTTTATAGAGACCTCACGTCAAAAATATAAAACACCTCTCTAATCCTCTAATCTAATATAGCCAGTCAACAACAACACTAACAACAAGAATCCCCTCTTCTGTCGTCTAACCCCTTTGAGGCACCATCAAAGTCAAGAACACACACGTTTTTCTCCCTGTAGTCACAACAGGGAACTCAAACCAAACTTCATAAGATTGTAGAATCTGATCACGCAATAAACACCCAAATGTGCAGATTGATCAGACGTTTGAAACACAGCAAGTCTTACTCCTCAACAAATCTCAGAATCCTTGATCACCACGGTCAATCTTGATTCTTGGAGCTTTTCCCTTCTCTGTAAGATCACACAGCTTTCTGTAAAAATATGAAAGTGTTAGAATAACAAAAGATCTTACAGAATTCAAATCAGCGTCAATTTATAGTTAAACACATATCAGACGCATTTTAATAGACTTTGCTAGTAATGTAATCGAATACACCATTCAGTTATAACAGTTTAGCAGCAATCACAACAATTAATTGAATGTACAATTAATGCAATCGACTATCATTTAATGCTTGGTCAACACAATTAAAAATATGACCGTTTTGTTAGTTGTGACAAGCATTTAACAGTTTTTCAAAGCATCAACCAACTTAGTCGAATACAAATCGCAAGCAATCGATTAAGCAACAATACTTAGCATAGTTTTGAAAACTTTTCTTCTTGAAAAATCTCACGGCATACTTGAAAAGATTTTGTGCAAACACACAAGTTTTAATCGATTCACCCCATAATGTAATCGACTTAAAACTGTTGTTTTGCCACATATTTAAAGTTCAACTAAAGTGCATATGGTTTTCCTTTTCCCAAAACATATGTCATGCATACACATATAAAATCACATATTTAACACAATAATATCCAATGAACAACACAATCATGTTCTCATATATGCTCATACAGATTTAACACAATAAAGAACAACATATAACATGTAAACACAGAACATGTAACACATAATATACATGTGTTATTAATTATGTGTTGTCATCATCAAAAACAAAAATATTTCTGAGATGGGTTAAGCAAAACCTATGCTCCCCTTATCAACAATCTCAGCAAGTCAAATCGATTAAAACGCGTCTATTTTGTGTTATTCTATATATTGACGCATGAATTGATTTTTGTAAGAAGAATTGATCTTAACACTTTCATATCCTTTCAGTGAACTCAATGATATCTTACAGAAGAGAGAAAAGCTCATAGAACCAAGAACGACCATGGTGATCGAAGTCTTGAAGGATTCTTGCGTACCAAGGTTGATCTGTTTTGGAAACGTCTGATCCTACTGCACTCAAAGGTTTTTTCTACGTGATCAGGAAAACTTTAGTAATAGCTTAGAGTTTCTAGAATTCCCTGTGGTGTATATAGGAAGAAGAACTAGGTTCTTGACTTTGAGGATGTCTCAAAGGGGTTGACAACAGAAGAGGAATGTTCTTATTGCGTGTCTATTTTGTACTACCTATATTACATTAGTGGGTTAGAGAGGTGTTTTACATTTTGACGTGAGGTCGCTGTAAAAACCTTGGTGTAAAAACTCAAATCTTTATAATGCATTGGCGTCCAACTCTGGTATTCGATTAACCTTGGAAGGACACTAGATGTAGGCTTGGCTGAACTAGTATAAAAAGCAGTGTTTGAATTTTCTCTTCCCTAACTTTGCATATAGTCGATTAACCTATCATTGCATTCGATTAAGAGTATTGTTTCATTGCATAAAAATTTACTTGCATTTCGAGAAAAATCCAAAGACATCCTACTTTGCGAAAAAGATTTTGAAAGCAAACATTTTTACGCATCACCAATTCACCCCCCCTCTTGGTGTGAGAAACTAAGCACTTCTTTTTTAACAACAGGGAACACCAACAACACTCAGTGTTTGCCAAAGCTTTTCCTGATCACGTAGAAAGCACATTCCTGTGGAGAACGATCAGTCTTTTCTTATCATTCACTTGCTTCACAAGAAATCCTTAAGACTTTATCACCATGGTAATTCTTGATTCTTGGAGCTTTTCTCTCTTCTGTAACATCTCAAAGTACACATTGAAAAGGATATGAAAGTGTCAAGATCAATTCTTCTTACAGAAATCAAATCATGCGCCTATATATAGTATAAGACAAATCAGACGCGTTTTAATTAACTAGCTATTAATCTAGTCAAATACAATTCACAGTTATAACAGATTAACAACAGTCAAATGTATTAATTGAAAGCGCAATTAATGTAATTGATTTGTAATAAATGTTTTGTCAACATATTTCAAAATATGACCGTTGTGACAGTTATGTCAAGCATTTAAATAATTTTCAAAACAATAACAGACTTAGTCGAATACAAGATGCATGCAATCGATTAAGTAGAAACACTTAGCATATATTTGAAAATTTTTCTTCTTAACATTCATCATAGCACACTTGAAAAATATTTGTGCAAATATACGAGTTTTAATCGATTTAACCAATAATGTAATCGACTTAAAACTGGTTGTTTTGCCACACTTTAAAGTTCAAATAACTGAAGCTAGGTGCTTGTGATTTTTCATTTCCGAAAACTCATATTATGCATACACAGGTAAAAACACATTTCTAATACAGTAGTATGCAATAATCATCACAATATGTTCACAGTTATGCTTATACAAATATAACACATTAAGCATAAAAGCATGTAACATGTAACATAGTATGTAGACATGTGTTTTCATTAACTATGTGTTGTCATCATAAAAAACACAAATATCATTGAGATTGTGGGTTTATCTAATCTTGTGATCCCCCTATCAACAATCTCAACAATATCGTTTCACTATTAATGAATCATTATTTTGTACTATTCACTTAGCTTTTCGCACCATATTGTATTAGTGAATTGTATTTAATTCTTCATTGTTGTCTCATTTTCACTATTTGGGCTTAATTAGGCAATTAATTCTTATTTTAATTAATTCGAATTATTTGAGCCTAATTATTTCAATTATTATTTGTAGGAAAATTTTGGAATTATTATTGGGACGTAAAAAGAGTTGTGACATCATTTATTATTTTCTACATCAACATTTCTTTTTAATTTCGTATTTAGGTTAGCTTTGGGTCATTTTTGGGCATCTTTTGTAAAAGCCCATTAGAAGGGCAAAATTGTAATTTAGGGTTATAAAGACCCAAAATCATATTTCATCCTCCTCCTCTCCCCTCATTTTCACGTTTTCCTTTAGGTTTTGGCTTTTGGACGTTTTTCCACCCCCCGCCCCCCTTTTGGGGGCTTAGGTTTGTTCTCTTTCCCTTTCCTTGTAATGAATGATTTATGTTTTAATTGCATTTGCGTGATTCTCTCTTTGCTTCCATTTAATTTTGTTCCAACATCAATTTCGTTAATGCATTTTACGTTTTTCTCTACACTTTGCGTTTTGGGTTTCAATTTCGCACTCTAATTTAGTTTCAGAATTGAATTACGTTTTATAGTTCATTGCCTCTACTGCGTTATGATTTTGTTTTTTTTTTCCTGTTTTGGTTTCATTTTAATGGTAGCTTAGGTGTGCTTGGTTGGTCTTTAACATAGTTGCATCGTTTCCATGAGATTTCTGAGTTGGAAGTGTGTTTTTGTTGCTCTGATTTGGCTCAATATTGAATTTGTTTTGCGCTTGTGATTGCGTATACGCTTAGTTGCCTAATTGGTGTTTAATCTTTGCTTAGTTGATGAAACTGTGTGGAGCAGAATTGGTTGAATATGAGCAAAGCTTTTGCTTAATTCGCTTTTATGAAAGCATGGTTAGTTTTCGCTTAGTTAGTTAATTCATGTTTGATTAGGGGTTAGATTAATGTGTAATTGTTGTTAATCTGTGATTGGAAGCATTAATATTGTAATAGAGTTAGTGACCAATCATTTTCAATTAGTGTTCAATTCGTGCTTTAATTGGTTTGATTTCACTACACAAAACTGTCCAAAAACACCCTCCACCAAGTGTTTGTTCTAATGACTAAACCAATATTTGGTCCTTGAGAGACGACCTAGGAGTCACTTTCTAGTCTATACTACACTTAATTGCATATTAATTTGATTCGGGTATGACCTCGATCCAGTATTACAAACAGATTAATACATGTAATAAAAAAAATAGAGAACACCTTCCTTTGATAGACGATGGAAGAACTTTAGCTCAATCAAGTTGAAGAGAACCGCTTCGACCTTAGACACACTAAGCGCAAGCTTCTCCTATTCACAAGACTTGATTTGAGCACAATAAGACTTGAGAACTTCCTCAAAACTTTTTCTGTATTCTCAAATGGAATAGTTAACCTTTAAGAGGTTTAGGAGGGTGTATATATAGCCTAAGGGTCAAAAATTGAAAGACATTCTCCCAACTGCCAATGATAATCGATTATCATAAGTGATAATCGATTATTTGTGGCCGTTATGGGGTTTTCAAAAAGTGATAATCGATTATCCTGAGTGATAATCGATTATTTGCACGCTCTGGACAATATTAAACCAAGCAATGATAATCAATTATCTTGAGTGATAATCGATTATTTGCACGAGCAACTCTTTTTCGCTTTGGCTCGTGATAATCGATTATCACCCTTGATAATCGATTATTGACACAAAGATTCACTAAAAGCGAAAATTTCTAAGTACTTTTACATCATCACAATTAATCTTATACAATTGTTTCTACAAAATGCTTTTAACATAGGTTGACCAAGAGTCTTCAATTCTTCAGCATTTAAAATCATCAAAACTTCAACAGTAGCTTCAAGATAGCAATGCTCTTCATTGGTAACAGCTTATGCATCTATTATGAAATTTAAATTATATCGAAAGGATGTTAAAAGTGTTTTCCAAAATGGTTTTCTTAAAGAAGATGCATAAGTTGAACAACCACTTGGTTTTGAAGGTTATAAACTTCCAAATCACATCTTTAAATTAATGAAATCTATTTATGCTTTAAAATAAGCACCTAGATCTTGGTATGAAAGGATTAGCAATTTCCCTTTAGAAAATAGATTTAATTGAGGTAAAGATGATTCTAAAGTACCTAAACAACACTAGAAAGAGGGTTGAATAGTGTTAATGAAAAACTTTTTCACAACCCTTCTGATATAACACGTTTGTCAAGTGCAAGATTTATCAAGTAATTGTTAAACACTCAACTATACAAATGATTATGAATGATAACTTCTTTTACGTGCTATTCAGAATAGACACTACAGTGTTTGTAAGAACATCCTTCATTAAAGACCAATCATTTAGTATGCGAAGTTTGTTGTATGTAAAACTAAAATACAACTGCAAGTTGTTAATCTCTTTGGCAAGTGCACCAAATCGTTCAAGTAATAAACCGTGGTAAGACCAGGTATCATTTTCCCAAGAGACTCGTAATACTAGAAAATTGTGCGATTAACAACTCATCTAGACTCAAGAACAACTCATCATTTAAGAATATGTGCAAAAAGATAAATTCACAAGTAATTACAAGGTTGGACTTTGGTATTGAAGGCACTTGGAAATGGAAAAGACTAGAAATGGTATGAAATGACATTGTTAAGGTTAGTTTTCACCAACGCACTCTTGTGTATAACCAATTTCATCTCCTCTCCATCAATTTACTAAAGTCAATCCACTAAAACACTCTAGCCCTAATCCCTTAGGTGAAAGAGCCTAGGTTTTCCTTATCAAACTCCAATCCCTTGGACATTCTAACAAGCAAACCCGCATTAAGAACTAGGATCTAAGACAACATGTGAATCATATCCCATCCCTGGCTCAATGACCCACAAGGACTCTTGTTTTAGTTCAAGATTTCATATCCCATCCCTGGCTCAATGAAACCCCAAAATCAAGTCATGAACGTCTCCATTACATGCAAGCTTTAAGATCGAAAACAAGAATACTAGTAATAAATAGAAAAGGCATTTATAAATACGAAACAATCATTCATTACACAAGAGTTCATAGGCTACATCTAACCCTAACAAGATGAATCTGGTTCTCCATTTCCATGGAGAACCCTAAAGCTTACAAACATGGAAGATGGAAGAAGAATGAGACCCAAAGGAAGAGGAGGAGATGTTCCCACAAGCTCCTCGCGCCCTCCATGAGCTCCAGACGTGAAATCGTGCCTCCAAAGAACCAAAGACCATTTTTCTTTCTGCCTCCTGAGTATATATACTGCCCGAATTCTCGCTTAAGCTAAATTATTCTCGCTTAAGCGAGAATTCTTCTTGGAGAAGATAGTCATTCTCGCTTAAGCTAAATTATTCTCGCTTAAGCGAAAATGACTGTTAAATCAATGGCTTCCTGGATCACCGAGGCTCTTCAATGTAATGGAGGATCTTCCTAACATCAAAATAGATCAAAGAAAACAAGGGATTAGAGTATTATTTATGTAATGTAGCTCAAAATATAGATAAATACTAATACTAAATAAAAGAGAGGATTTAAGCAAGTAATAAGCTAAAGAAGAGTTGATTTTGCTGCTAAAATGATGCTTAGATAATGGTAAGAATTAGCATTATCAAACTCCCCCAAACTTACAACTTTGCTTGTCCTCAAGCAAAAGTACTTCACGTAGTAAACAATTCAATCACGATAGTCTAGCAACTCAAGCATAGTTTCAATCAAATAAACAAAATCAATCATGCTTGCTCAACTTGGAAATTACATTCAAGAGATAAAATGGCCTTAGCAAGCTAAACTTCAATCATGGTGCTCACAATTTAAAATCACAAGATAGATGTAATTGATAGATCAACAAACGTGGCAAGATGTTTTCATTGAATGCATGGAACCATCCTTCACCAAGGAAAGTGTTTCACTCAAGCACAATGGTGTATAAAAATGTGTGTCTAACTCTCAACTATCACAGTGTTACACAAATTAAATTTGCCGTTCGTTTCACAATATAAAACACATTCACAAGCAAGTTAGCATCACAAGGACTTTTTAAGGCTTGTAATGTGGCTGGGCTAAGAAGGAAAAATAGTTTTTCTGGACAACAAAGCACCTTGAGCTAAGAGATAAAACAATTTACTTCATGATATAGCATTAGTCTCTCTCTTTGCTTCACAATTGGATAAACCACTTCTCAACTTATTTCCCAATTCTTTTTCAATGAATTCATTTTTCTTTCTCTTCTTCTTCTTTCTTTTTTTACTTTCTTTTTGACTCATTTTGCTATTTTCTCAATGCTCCCTTATTTCAAAAACTCCCCCAAACTTAAACCATTCTCCTCATCCTAACATATATGTTCATCTCAACTCAAGGTAAGGAGGTTAAGGATTTTTCAATAAGCTTAAGGTTCCAGGGGTGAGAAAGTTTTTCTTCAAGGTTCAAGTGTTTTGCATTGGCTTTTAGGCTCAAAAATGTAGAAGAGGTTGAAGAACAAGATGGCCTTGATCATTTGTAACAAGCAAGCAAATAGTTCAAATAGAGAAACTTAGGAAAAATCAACTGTGATTTCAAAGTGATAGCACTCAACAATAAACTCTGGGCACAACATCTCACAGGTTTACTCAGGGTTCGAAAGTTTGATAAACATCATGCCAAGAATATTGATCACAATTAAAACCAAGCATCCATCTAAACATATACAAGCAACCACAACCTCTATTCAACAAACTTAACCACATAATCTCAATTAAATTTTCAAAGAAATTTTCGTAGATAAAGAGCAAGCACAAAAGATTTGTATTCAATTCAAGCATAACATATGATTCACTCGAATCACCAAACCAATTGCAAAAGAACTATCCACTAGGCAAGTAAAAAAGAAATCAAAAACACAAAAAACTGAAAGTAAATCAGAACTGGAAATTAAAACTGAAAAACCGATCAAAATGGACTCTTTGCAGCTCCAACAGTGTAGAACACTAACTTCACTTTTCATATGTAACATCTTCCTCCTCCAGTAGCTTATACTCCGCAACTTCTCCACCTCCCCCATCAGTAGGGGCCTGGCCCCCAGGCCATGTTGCACGAGCAGCAAAATCTTCAAGCCATACATTGCTCAGCTCATGCATGCCTCAAAGGATGACCACTGATGGTTTTGACACTTTTAAAGTTCTAAGAAAGATGTTATCTTGCACAAAGTGACCTCAAAGTGAAATTAGTATTTCATAGTCAACAACTGAATAGAAAGGTCCAAAAGCACACTAAAAGGAATGTGTGAAAGAGTGCAAAGAAAAGGAAAGCTCAGAATCAACAACAAAAATTAGGTGCAGAACCAGTTTTTAAGGTGTTGGGCGTCATATCAGTTTTTCGCTGAAGCTAAAAAATTTTAGCTTAAGCTAAATTTACAGAAGAATTTTTCGCCCAGGCTAGAAAAGTTTAGCTTAAGCGAAAATGTTCCAGTGGCACCCCAACTTTCAACCTAAATCTCGCCCAAGCGACTTAGTTTTAGCTTAAGCGAAAATATTCCAGACAATGCTTGAATTTGAAATTCGCTTCTCGCCCAAGCTAGTTAGGTTTCGCCTAAGCTAAAATATCAGCAAAACTTATTTTTCAGTTTTCTGCATATCTCGCCCAAGCAAGGAAGTTTAGCTTAGGCGAAAATAATGCAGATTCTTGCGAGATTGGCCATTCAATCTGTGATTTTTGGTTCCATACCTTGATTCAATGCACTTACACACAAAGCAAGCTACAAATAACATAATATACTTATACAAACCACAAAAACAACATTATAACTCAAAAATCACAAACATGCAATAAAATACAAACATGCATAACACAAGTCACTAATTGAAATTGAAACACATACAAGCACATGACACTAAAACAACACAAACACAAGTAAAAAGGGTAAGAAAATTGGGTTGCCTCCCAAAAGCGCTTGTTTAACGTCATTAGCTTGACGGTTTACTCAATGAAGTGCAAATGTTGTTGTTGGTGTGCTCCTTTCACCAACTCTTCTTGAATCACTTTCTAGTCACCAAATCAATTCTCATAGCATAAGAATCTTCATTTTTGCCCTTCCACTACCTTGACATCTTAAAACACTCAATCCTCTTGATCAACTTTGGCTTGCTAGGCTTGAGTTCCTTGCCTCTCATCAAAGGGTGGTGGTGACTAGTCTTTCTCTTTTTCTTCTCCCTTTCTGGTTCATCTTTTACTTAGCACTTGTAGCATCTTCAAGGGAGGAAGAATTTATGGCAGCTTACGATGCTCAACATAGTTGTCTCCTTGTGTCCTATAATTCCTTCAATCTCAAGGTCTTCATGATGCTTTTGAGGCTGCAGTCCTCCTTATGTGAGCATCTCCCTGCATACACTTAGACACAACTAGGCTAAAGCCACAAATTAGCCCAAATAAAAGTGAAAATCTATTTACAACAAAAGAGTTAGTTCTATATACAAAATCAAGTCTACATAAGTTTGAAACCTCACAAAAGTCTAGTTGTGACACGAGTCCCCGGCAACGGCGCCAAAAACTTGTTAATCTCTTTGGCAAGTGCACCAAATCGTTCAACTAATAAACCGTGGTAAGATCAGGTATCGTTTTCCCAAGAGACTCGTAATACTAGAAAATTGTGTGATTAACAACTCATCTAGACTCAAGAACAACTCATCATTTAAGAATATGTGCAAAAAGATAAATTCACAAGTAATTACAAGGTTGGACTTTGGTATTGAAGGCACTTGGAAATGGAAAAGACTAGAAATGGTATGAAATGACATTGTTAAGGTTAGTTTTCACCAATGCACTCTTGTGTATAACCAATTTCATCTCCTCTCCATCAATTTACTAAAGTCAATCCACTAAAACACTCTAGCCCTAATCCCTTAGGTGAAAGAGCCTAGGTTTTCCTTATCAAACTCCAATCCCTTGGACATTCTAACAAGCAAACCCGCATTAAGAACTAGGATCTAAGACAACATGTGAATCATATCCCATCCCTGGCTCAATGACCCACAAGGACTCTTGTTTCAGTTCAAGATTTCATATCCCATCCCTGGCTCAATGAAACCCCAAAATCAAGTCATGAACGTCCCCATTACATGCAAGCTTTAAGATTGAAAACAAGAATACTAGTAATAGATAGAAAAGGCATTTATAAATACGAAACAATCATTCATTACACAAGAGTTCATAGGCTACATCTAACCCTAACAAGATGAATCTGGTTCTCCATTTCCATGGAGAACCCTAGAGCTTACAAACATGGAAGATGGAAGAAGAAGGAGACCCAAAGGAAGAGGAGGAGATGTTCCCACAAGCTCCTCGCGCCCTCCATGAGCTCCAGACGTGAAATCGTGCCTCCAAAGAACCAAAGACCATTTTTCTTTCTGCCTCCTGAGTATATATACTGCCCGAATTCTCGCTTAAGCTAAATTATTCTCGCTTAAGCGAGAATTCTTCTTGGAGAAGATAGTCATTCTCGCTTAAGCTAAATTATTCTCGCTTAAGCGAAAATGACTGTTAAATCAATGACTTCCTGGATCACCGAGGCTCTTCAATGTAATGGAGGATCTTCCTAACATCAAAATAGATCAAAGAAAACAAGGGATTAGAGTATTATTTACATAATGTAGCTCAAAATATAGATAAATACTAAAACTAAATAAAAGAGAGGATTTAAGCAAGTAATAAGCTAAAGAAGAGTTGATTTTGCTGCTAAAATGATGCTTAGATAATGGTAAGAATTAGCATTATCACAGGTTTTGTAAGAGAAGCGTTTAGGTATAAGCAAATAATAAATGCACAAATATTTTTAAACTTATTCACTCCAACTGAACTATGTCTACTCTTGTTTATCCAAGAGGGTTCCACTATAATCTTCAACAAGATTCGAACTGACTATTTTCATCACTCCTTGTATCCCTAGGCACTCCTGGTCTCCATTGATACGTTGCTTAGTTGAGTTTCACCCTGATGAATCAATATTTCCTCCTACTCACTTACCTTATTGTACTAGATTAGATAGGGAATTGTGTTTAAATGTCCAATATTTCCTCAGTTTTGATATTTGGGCTTAATTTGACTAGTAATTCTTATTTTAATTAATTTGAATGATCTGAGGCTAATTATTTCCATTATTAATTGTAGGGAAATTTTTGTAATATTATTTTGGGACTTCAAGAGGGAAAAAACATCAACAATTACTCTCCACATAAGGATTTGAGATTTATTTCAATTGTAAAATTCGTTTTTATGTATTTTTGGAAAGATTTGCACAATTGGGCCATTTTTGGTCATTTTAGAATACACCCACAAAGGGGGATGACCTAGGTTATTGTGTCCAACATCCACCACCCTTAGGGGGACTCTCTCATTCTACATTTTACGTTTTCTAGTTTCTAAGGAGAGCTTCAATAGAGGTTCCATTTTCGTTTTTCTTCTCTTTTGTATTTGAACTCATTTTCTAAGAAATTGCAAACCCATTTTCAATTCTCGTTTCTATTATCTTACTCATTTTCATTTCACTTCCTTCTACTGTTCTTAGAATTTGGTTGCCACTTGAATCAATTGTTGTTGCACTGAATTTGGTTTTCATTTTCACCTTGCAATTTCGTTTTGTTGTTTCAATTTCAATTCCATTTTCGTTTTGTTTCTTCTGCTTTGTAATTCGTTTTCTCTTTTGAATTTTGTATTTTGGAATGAGTTGTGTTTTCTATCCTTCCATTTACATTTCAGTTCTGTGTTATTGTCAAATTGGATTATAAATTGTGTTCTAGGTTTGTTTAAGTGCTACAGTTTTTTTTCTGCATTGGGTTTTCATTTTCTACAATGGTTTCGTTTTCTGCATTGGTCTTGCTCTAATGTTTCAAAAATCGTTTTGTTGTTTGGAGGTTGTTTTAATGGAAGTTGAATTGTGCTGGGTAGGTGATTAGTGATGTTTCATTGCTTTCATGAGGTTTCTGTACTCTTTTTTCAAATCGACTACTCTGACTTTGCTCACATCCAATTAGGACACGCTTAATCGTCTAATTGGGGGTTTAATGTTCACTTAGCCATTATTCTGTATGATGCATAATCGATTGAATGTGTGCAATTCGTTTGCTTAATTCATTATTAGGAAAACCCAAATAATCTTCGATTAGTTGGTTGATTGGTGTTGGAATAGGTGAGATCAGAGTTTAATTTATTACTAATCAAGGATTGGAAGTATTGTGACTGAGTTAATGACCAACATGTCTTTAGTTAGTGTTTTAGTTTTTAATTGCAATTTGTAAATTGTCCACAAAATACCCCCACTACGTGTTTGACCAATTGCTTGAACCAATTATTGGTCCTTAAGAGACGACCTAGGAGTCACTTCCTAGCATATACTGCAATTAATTGCATATTAATTGTGTTTCTCTATTTGGATTATGCAATTTCTCTATTTGTGTTTTGCCTACTTTATATTTTGTTTGCGTTTTTTATATTTCGTTTTTAATGGTAGCTTAAGTTCTGTTGGTTGGTGACTAGAGAGATTGCAAATGTTCCCTTGAGATTGTCGTGTTATCATTTGATTCGCTGTTCTTGCTTGCATTATATGTAATATATTTTGTACTTGCAATTAGGGCACGTTTAGTGGTCTAATTGGTGATTAATCTCCACTTAGTTGATGAACCTGTGTGATGCAAAAATTGATTAGATATAGGCATTGTGTTTGCTTAATTCGCAATTTTGAAGACCGAATTAACCTTCGCTTAGTTAGTTAATTCGTGTTGGATTAGAGGTGAGAGTAGCGCGTCATTTGTTGTTAATCAAGGATAGGCAACATTGCAATTGATCTAGTAGCCAACCTATTTTAATTCATGTCTTTATTTGTAAATACGATCACACAAAAACCCCATTACTACGTGTTTGATCCTTTGACTGAACCACATTTGGTCCTTGAGAGGCGACCTAGGAGTCACTTCCTAGTACTGCAATTTAATTGCATATTAATTTGATTTGGGTACGACCGCAATAAAAAATAAAGGCCTTATATCTCAAACCAAGAGGGGAGGGATTGGATTTAGCCTTTTTTAATGATCTTTTCAAAATCTTTATGAGTTCTTTGCTTTCTTCAAATCAATAAACAAAAAGCAATGAATCAATAAGAGAGAAAGAGTAGAGAAATATCAACACAAACAATCTATACTGGTTCCGCTATCACAAGCCTACATCCAATCCTCCTTTAAATACCTGAGTTGAAGGGAATCCACTATAATTGATTGAGTTTACAGAAATACAGAGACAACCCTCTCAATGCACTCCTCTCGCCACCCAAAATCAATATAGCAATACAAGAGATGAATAATCTCTCTCTTACAACAACCGAGAACAATCACAACTCTCAACCCCTAGTAAACCCGCACAGGTACACAATCATAGATTGTTTATGATGAACCTGATCTCTAAGACACACTCCTCTAGTGTAGATTGAATCAGAACAACTTTTAGCACAATTCTGGAATAATTCTTAATGGGTGATCAACCAATGAAGCTTTGTTCTCCAAGAATGCTTCTTGAAAGCACCTGTAATCACAACTCAATGAAAATATTAGTATTTGAAAATGATAAAGTTTTCTTGTTTTGAAACTGGTCTCAAGACACATATATATAGGATTTTTCAAATCCTATCACATTATAATCGATTAGGATATTTATGTAATATGTTAAATTTTTGCTTCTATTTTAACAAATTATCCTAAGCATGTAATCGATTTTCTAAACTTTTAAGCCAATTATTGATTAATTTGACAATTATAACAAATCAGGCAATAAATGCAAAGGATTAAACTATATTATCTTATTTAATCGATTAGGAAACTTATGTAATCGCTTATTCCAATACTTAAGCATTTCTCTATCCAATTTCCGTTCTTAACAGATTATCTTGCTTATGAAACAGATTATGGCTTACTTTCTATTTTAATCAGTTATATACCAGGTATAATTGATTACCATAGAGCAGTTTGCCCCTATTAAACATATCAAGCGCAAACAAAATTAATATAAAACATTTGTTATGCCATTTGTTGTGCAAAAAACCATTAAACCATTTTATTGTTTATCAGAAAAAACAAAGATATAAGGAAGTTAAAGTTCGCCCTATCAACATTCACCAATCACCATGCAAAAATAAACCAAGCCCTCTCTTGTTTTTTTCAAAACCCTTCCTTCCTAAAATCACAGTACTCGTTTCTCCTTTCATCTTTTCTCTTCATATGCTTCCTACTACACTTATTCACCCATTAGACCCTAAACGAGAACATACTCTTTGATATCCATTTAAACCCCTAGAAAAACATGTACAACCCGTCATGTGCATGCATAATTGTCAAAGAGAATAAGACAAAGGAAGATGATTACACATACCTCAACAACGTGTAGCAATTTTCTTAAACTCAATTGTGTCTAAAAGCCCAAATACCAACTCATAATATGGAGGCACAAATCAATAGCAGACATTGACACTAAAATTTATTCAAGTTACTCCCATTACCTTGGTTTATCTATAAGATTGTTAGAGTTCCTTTGACTCCCAAAAGATAATGGGTTGTTTTTCTTCCTTCGTGACAACAATGAAACTGGCCAACTTAGTGCCCCTCTCCCCATGATACACACCGTTACAGCGGTTGAAAATAGGATCATGGTTGCCCCTATATCATCGCACAACCTTTACTTATAAACAACGTTAGGTTACCCTAAAAACAGTTTATAGATATATTCACTTTATCCTCTAGTTTGGATCTGAAAAACTCCTCCCCAATATTCTGTTATAAACTCTTCTCATCCAAAACCTCCCTTTTATCTTTTATTTACATGTTTTTTTCTCCGCTTCCCTACGTACCCTGCATGCAAAGACGAAGAGATTAAATCTCAAATATTGGCCATGGTTGTGCTAGATCAACGTTGTGAATAGATCGCGACTTTCAGGTTATGCAAGTTTTGGGGTTTTTGCTTTTCACGATTATGGTTCTCTTTGAGCAAGCAGTAAATAGTGGAACCTTCTATGGATAGAGGAGACTCGGCGTAGCTTAGTTAGAGTAAACAAGTATAAAATTATTTGTGCAATTATTATTTAATTTTGTCTAAATGCTTATCTTCTTAAAACCTACAACTTCATTTTATTTCTACATACACGTGACTTTTGCATTGAACAATTCTCATTTATCTAAGGAAGTTCTTATAAACACTGAAATGTATATTCATAATAACATGTAAAAAGGAAACTATCTTTCACAATAATTTACAAGGTTAAGCGTTTAAATACTTATTTGACAAAACTAATACTCAACGAACATGCTATATTAGAAGGGTTGAGAAAAGATTTTTCCATTAACATTATTCAACCCACCCCCTTTCTAATATTTTTCAGGTACTTCATAACCAAATCTTGGTTTGTTAAGACAAAATCGTCTATACATCCAAACACTCTCATGTTTTGAAGTTTAATCAAATAACATTAAACGAAATAAGAATTTAAAAATACCATAGGTAGAAACATAAGCATTAGGTCCGAAATTCCAAGCAACACAAAAGCTTTAGGAAAACACCTAGGATTGTAGAACACACAGAAATACCTAAGTTAAGTACCCAGACACAATGTTAAATGACTAATAAGTCAAAGCGTATAATATAGTTATGTTAAACGCATAAGCTATATTATACCCAAGGGGTATTTAGTTGATCTCTTGGGAAAACAGAAAAAAGTGTCAAGACTCTGTCTTTGACAAAAACACTTTAAGAAGCTCAAACCTAAAATGTAAAAGAAAACACAAACTGTTAAACGTTCTTGCTCTAAAAAAATCAAAACCACAAAGAGCGATTACATCAGCTAGATGATACCATGAGCTAAAACTGTTACTTCGTCTAACCATGAAGATTCTTATTCACCTCAGGAATACAAACACTATAGTGTACGTTGTTAATAGCACGTAAAAGGACACTATCATTTATAATTATATACAAGGTCAAGCGTTTAAGTACTTATTTGAAAAATCTAATACTCAACAAATGTGTTATATCAGAAGGATTATGAAAAGAATCTTTCCATTAACATTATTCAACTCCCACTTCTAGTATTTTTCAGGTACTTTATGGTTGTCGTTTACACCAGTAATCACCTGCTACTGTCAGCTTGACTTAGTTTCACCCACTTTTGGTTATGAAGTATTCTTCACCACCTTGGGTATCCCTAGACAATCCAGGTATCCCCTGATACGCTACTTAGTTGTGTTTAACCCACTCCTAATTGTCCTAATCAACCCAGTAACCACCTTTTACTATGACCTCGACTGAATTTCACCCACTCTTGGTTATGCAGTATTCTTCACCCTTCCTGGTATCCTTGGACAATCCTAGTATCTCCTGATATGTTGTCTAGTTGAGTTTAACCCACCCTTAATTATCCCTATAAACCTAGTAACCACCTGTTACTGTGACCTCAACTAAGTTTCACCCACTTCTGGTTGTGCAGTATAAGTCACTATTCTTGGTATCCATAGTCAACGAATAACACCTATTACCCTAACTAATTAAGTTTCACCTACTTCTAGTTTCCACTAGACACGACGTAGGCATCCTTAACTCTCCTGAGTTAATCAACAAGTGTTTGAATTCTCTTCAGAATATACAATCAATATGATTGCTTACAAGTCAATAAATGATTACTTTAGTAGGGGGATATATGTTCAATACAATACAATCTACAAACTCTCTAACTATTTTTCCCTTTTCTCTCTCCTTACAAAAGCAAGCTTAAACATCAATAAACCTTGAGAGTGTTTCTTCTTTCATTTAGGTGTTTCTCTCTATCTCTTTTTTTCTCTTCTTCCATAGTGAGTATGTATAAAAATGAAGCTTAAGAGAAAATTTTCATTTGAACACTTCTCTTCTTCTCTTCTCTTATTTAAGAGGATTTGACTTTGATAATTCAGATAGAGATCTTGATTCTCCTTAGAGAATGATTTTTCTTTTTGTTCCTTAATTTCCATCATCCTTGTCTTCTTCTTCTTCACTCCTTTATTTATACACTTTTTGCAATATAGCCAATAGACGATGTTTTTCCTTCAGATTTGATGATAGTGTAGCTATTGGACAAAGCTTGTCCTTATGATTTGACTTTTCGTAGCTTTTATTATAGATGGCAGTCATAGGTTGACGTCTTCTTGTCAAAGCTGACTTGCTCTTCATAACTTTATCAAAAGTAGATTAGAGTATTCATGTGGCATGACTTTTGATGAATGGAACATTCTGCTTATATCTTCTTCTTTTCTCTAACGTTCATTTCTGACTTTCCTTTGAATAGAACAGACAAATGCTTAAAGTAGATAACTTGCATAATGTAAAATGGATGTCTGCATAGTAGATATGTTCTTTCTTATTTACGTTGTTTCTTTTAAATGTTGAGCATTTAATGACATTTAATGGTTGTTTAGAATAGTCATGATTTTTGTGTTTTCTACGGTTTGGTTAGGATTTGACCTTTTAAGTTTCCTAATGAGAATGCTAGATGTTTCACGAGAGTTTAATCCTTGAATGAAAGTGTGTTTGACATGTGGTACAGAGATGGAGAGAAAAGATGATGATGGCGACTCGTGACGAATCACGTTGTAATGGCGACCCGGTGTCCAAACACTCTTACGCTTCGATGCTTTCCTAACCGAAGCATATATTCTTCGCGTTGTGCTTCAAATTCCAGAGTTTACTCATTTCTTCTCGCTGCTTCTTATTTCTCTTCACGTCGTCGTTGTTCTCCCAAGGGCTGCCTCCACCAACGTCGCTGCTTCGCTTCGTCCGTCAACGCTTCGCTTCGTTTGTCGCCGCTTCGCTTCGTCCGTCGCCGCTTCGCTTCTTTCGTCGTCGCTGCCGTCCATTGCTTCTTTGGTTCTTCTTCTCCGTGTTGCTACCGTCCATTTCTTCTTCGCTGTTCTTCAGTTTAGATCCGAAAAGGGTTCGGCCCTTATTTCTTGTTTAGATCTGAAAAGGGGTGTTCATCCTTCTTCCCTGTTTAGATCTGCGCACAATGCGGCGAGATTGTCTTCTCACGGAGAGACCCAACTTTGGGGCAGCACTACTAGCGGTCTCGCGCAAGCCAAAGACGGAGGTGCGGCGAAGGTGCGGCGAAGGCGCAAGGGCGCAGTGGTCGTTCCTTTTCTTGCGGCGGGGCGTGGGAGGGAGGCTTCCTTCCTCTTCTCTGTTCCGATTCGTCTAGGGTTCCGATTCGTCTAGGTTTTTTATTTCAATTTTTGGATTTTTGATTGAAGTTTCTGCTTGTTCCCTGTTGAATTTTTGGATTTTTGGTTTTCTACTTATGTTTTGGGAGAAGAAGGAATATCCGGGGGCGGAAGGGGTCGTGGGGTGAGTGGCGGCAGAGCTGAGACCTCCAGGAACAGAGGAACAGAGGCTGGTGGAGAATCCTTCTTGTTTCACTGAAAGCGTGGAATTGCATTGTTGTGTTAGTAGCTCTGAAAGTGGGAAGGTGAAATGATGCTGGTGGCAGTGGAAGATGGTGTCTGCTTATTCATAAGAACATACATCAAGAACATCCTAAAGGTTAAAAAAATTAAAAAACAAACAAGTTACTGCCTCGGTTACGTAAAAACCGAGACATAAATCCTGTTCTTTTTAACTCAGTTCACAACCGAGGCATAAAACCTACCCCTTTTTACCTCGCCGGTATATGCTTCGGTTGTAGAACCGGTGCCTATAAGCAAAAGTAACCGGTGCAATATCCTACTAGTGTCATTTCTTTTCTTAAACTCATCGAATCCTTGTTGCATCTTCACCTCAACTTCTTCTGGATAGCTGCTATGTTAATTAAGGAAGGTCTTGCTTATCTCTCTTCACTTGTGGTGGACATCATATTGCTTTCTTCACTAAATACTAACACTCTTCACAAAATACTAATTGGTCCACGGTGACATCAATTTTTCTCAGAGCCAAAAATGTACCCTGGAAAGAATCTCAGATGCAACTAGAGCCATGTTTGTATGAAGGTTAATATATTCAGTTTCTTTTACCTAATCTAAAGAATCTCATCCTTTTACACGTAGTTTATGTTCGACACTTAAGCCCTGTTCTTTTGAGTGGATTTGAGGGAGTGGATTTGAGGGGATTTGAGAGGATTTGAAGATAAATTTTTTTGTCGTTTATTTGAGTCAATTTGGAGGTAAATGAGAGTGAATTTGGAAATAAATTCTTTTAATTTGTCACGTCAATACAATTCTATACTAAATTCTCCCCCTTTCCCTACTTTTATTGCACTTGTCCATGATCTGTTGATTGTTCTGATTTATGATCTTATGCTTATGACACATTGAGGACACTGTGTAGTTTAAGTGTGGTCTATTGGGGGAGATTCTGATTTTTTCTTTGTTAGTTTTTGTTTTTCGTGTTAAATTTTTTTTTCTTCTTTTCTAGGTAGTTTTCGTCGTGTCTTGTATATAGTTGTGCATGATTCTCTTCATTTCTGAACTTTGTTTCGGTTGTAGACTTATCATTTCCTTCACTTCATTGATACTATGAGATGTTGGATTCCTTGCTTTTCTTTGCTTGGAAGATGATTATGATTTTTGAGAGTTGAATTGATTGTGACATAAATGCCCTGCGTGAGAATTTGAGCCACTTTATGTTCTTTCTTGTGTGATATGTCTCTTGATTGCTTGCGCATATGCCTTGGCTTGACTCTTGTCGATAATTCTTGATTGATATGCATGTTTGGAAGTGATAAAGGCAATTTTGTTTTTGAGCCTCTCTAGCCAAATAAGCTTACCTTGCTCTGATTCTTTGAAAACCCTTTTTGAGCCTATACTTTCCCCCATTTCTTTATTTCGAATGCTCATACACTAACCCTAAGTGAAAAACCATGATTACCTTAACCTTAGGGAATTTTGGAGCTTTGGAAGTGTTTTGGGAACAAGTGTGGTCTCTTGGGGGCTTCTGATGAGTTGGCTAGTTGGTTCCTCTTCTTGTTTTGTTTTGGTAAATATATGTGTATCTTGTCTTTTACAGTTTTGTTTTGAAACGAGAGAAAAGAAAAGAGACAGGATGGAAAAAAAAAAAGAAAGCAGAAAAATAGTGAAAAAAAAATGTGAATAATTGTGAATAATGGAGTCAAGAAGAGGATGGAATTAAAGGTTGTGGGTGTGTTTGAATGTGTTTACACTTGTTCCCCATTGCTCCTCTGTTCCTTATGGTTTGTAGCTTCTTATCCAGATATATCCTCCCTTGTCCTTGGCCCCATTACAACCATGAAAAGACCTTTTGATTTGAACATGCGTATGTGTTTGAGTGTTGATATTAGAGGCTTGCCAAGTCTATTTGTGATTGCTTTCTTGAGTGCATTGAGTGACATTGATTTACCTTAAACACTTGAGAGAAACACTGATTGTGTGCATCTGTGAGGCTCTGTTGCTTTTGATTCATCTCTTGAACTGATTGACTGCTTTCCTTGTACTGAATTGCTTGGATGATTTCATGAGTATCTGTTTTTTCTGATTGATTTTGTGTCGGATATTGTCTACTTCTTTTCTTGGTCCAGATTCCTGGAGAACTGTGTAATTCTGTTTCTGTCTTTGTTGAGTCTTTGTTGTCTGTCTGTCGAGTCTGTGTCAGCTCCCTAATGTTTGAGTAGTTCCCTGGTTTTCGTCTTGGTTTTGCCCAGGACTGCAAAAGACTAAGTGTGGTCTATTTTGATGACTCGTTATTTCTTGAATTATATTTAGTTTATTGCACTTAAATAAACCAGGGAATTGTGTTTAATTGTTTGTTATTTCCCCGTTTTCCGAATTTTGCTTAATTTGGTCGGAAATTTGTAATTGTGCTAATTTGGGTTTTCTGAGCTGATTAAGTGCATTTTTGAAGTGCAGGAAAATTTCGGAAATACATTTTAGGACATCAGGAAGAATGCCAAATAAATTCAAGACTCTCCACACAGACATTTTAGAATTAATTAAATTGTAATTCAGTAGTTTAGAATTTCTGTATCAACTCTTATATTTTGGGTCAATTTTTGGTAAATTAGATTAGACCCAAAAATTAGAAGTTAGTGACTTAGCACCCTAGGGTTTTTGTGTGGACCCTACCCTTATTAAAAAGGGACACACGGCCCTTGTCCAGCCGCCACTTACAATTTTTTTGGCCACTGTTTTAGTTTCTCTTCTCTCGGTTTTGAACGGGGGGAGTTTTCTTTGAACGTTGTTTCTATGGAATGAGAGATGGGAGGGCTGTTACGCTAGCATGAATGAGAGCTCCAAATTTATTTCAAATTGCAAATTCACTCTTGCCTTTTCATTTTGCTTTTCACGCACTATTTAATTGAAGCCTAGTCTAGCATACTGGAAACGTTTTTCCTTAAATTACATTTTGCATTCCATTTGGTAGGAGGTGCTGATTCTTGGAGCTGCAAGCGCTGTGACGTTCTTAATTTAAAAGCACTTTCATTTCTCTAAGTGATGTGATGCTGGAATGGGTGGAAGTTATGGCTGATGTGCACATTCATCTTAATTTCAATTTAGTGAGTTGCATGCTGCTGGAATGAAGTTGGAGGTGTGCGCTGTTACGTTTTGGAAGCAGCAGCACGTTGGTGTGTGTGGTGCTTGTCACGGCTGGAAAGAGGTGAAATGATGGTTCTAGAAGGCATGGAGAAAGTGGTGTGCTGTCACGGATTGGGAGGATGCACAACCTTACATTTTAACTTTTGATTAAAGCCTTTTACTACTCTTTGCTGGAACGAAAAAAAGGGCACCGTGACTAATGGTTGGAGAATAAATTCTAGATGATGGGACGTTTGGCATTATAAATGCATTTCCTTTATTACTTTGAGAGAGAATGAAGAGGTGATTAGATGGGTAGGTGTACTTGTTTGGTGATAATTTTCAGAGAAGAAATATTTGTTTTGGAGAGGACGTGCAATGCTTTGCTTGTTGGAGAGCTCCAAGATGCAAGCGAGAAGCGGTGACACGGGAAGAAGCTCTCGGCTTCTTTTACTTATTTCCAGCGCATGGGTGAACTTTTATTCTGGAATGGGCATTCGGTTATGTCTCGGGAGGGAAAGAAAGTTCCAAGAGGTTTTCTCTTTATATTGTGTTGATGCTTGTACCGGTGGTGATTTTGTTTTATAATTTCCAAGCTTTATTCTAACATGCATTTAATTTGTCAACTCAACATTGCATTTTAATAGTTTCAATTGCGTTTGGATATTTATCTATTACAGTGTTCAATTTAATGTTTTTATGCATTTTAATGCCTTCAATTGTATTCGGTTGTGCCTAATTTTCATTTTTAATTTCATCATTTCCATCCAAACAAATCTTTCATAAACCCCCCCCCACTACGTGTTTGACCCGAGATTCGAACCACATTTGGTCCTTGAGAGACGACCTAGGAGTCACTTCCTAGTACTATACTGCATTAATTTTGCAAGCAACTTTTGTGGGAGGTGCGACCCTCCATTAAATTCAGCTTGTAGTGGAAGCCAGGTGTAGGTATAAGGGTTTAGAAAATTCAAAAAGTGGAAGACATGTGTGTGTAGTTGGTTGGCCGATCGGTTTTTGACGGTAGTATATAAGCAAAATTTTCAAACGTTGAGCCAATTTTGCATGCACCTCTTTTCTCCAAAATACTGAGTTTCTCCTCCTTCTCTCTACAATCTCCTTCTTCTCTCTATAAATCCTCACTTTCTTCTTCTGCTGATCATCATATAGGCCGTGTTTGAATTCTTCCTTGGTGGCAAGAGTTTTTTTCCATCAATCTAGCTGCTGTGTGAAGTGGGTAAGTAATTTCTCTCGTTCGATAGAGTTTTTGTAATTTTTGATACATGCAAGAACTGTTTAGCTTGCATGTGTTCTTCATCTATCTCTCTCTGAACCTGTTTCTGTTTTAATCCTCTAGTTGGTTCCTTTTCACCGAACGAAATTGTAGTGAGTTACTTTAGAAGTGATTGTTGGTTAGTCAAAGTGGTGGATGCTTAGGAAGTTCCTAGTTTATTCAAGGTAAGGGAAGCTAGTGATTTAATTATATTTTTTCTGTGTTTGAAATTGATGTGTGAACGTTTGCATGCATGAATGATGGTATGTTTGATTGAATTGTATTCAAATTCTGTGTTTGGCCAAGACATGTGAACTGGGTTGGAGTTTCTTGTTGTAGAACGTTCGGTCATTTTCTGGTTTGAGAAAGAGAGTATGTGAAAATGTGATTGGTGAGCAGTGTATAAAAGGTTCAGTGGCATAGGTTTAAAATAACTTAGAAATTAAGTTTGGAGGTTTGGAAATTAAGAAAGATATCTTGTTTGGTTTAAGATGTGTTATTCAAAGCTTTGATTTGTTGACCGTTCGGCTGTGTTACGTACTCAATCATTAATTGGGTTTGGTCTATTAGTAGTATTATCTATTTATGACCGTTCGATCTAATCGCAGTGTTCTAATATTAAACTAGTGTTCGGTCTGGATAAAGTATCCAATAATCTCTAAGTACTCAGTCTAGTATAATTTTCGGTATAAGTTTTTAAGAGTTTCAGAGTAAGTTACGAGTGTGTGGTTTAAACTCTTTGGGTGGAGCTAAGTGCCTAGTAGTTGGTTTCTATGGTGGTCGGTCAATAATAGCGTTCGGTCAGTTTCTTCTGTTTTGTCTCTTATGAACCGTTCAGTTCTCTCGGTTGGGTAATTGTGAGGGAGTTTGGTCTCCAACGTTCACATGTTCTCTTTATTCTGTGAATGGAAATATAAATGATGAATGATAGATTATGGTAAATATGAGAATGTTGAACTTTTGAATACTGTGGAAGAGAATTCCAAGGTGGATGTCTCGTGTATGGTAATTGATTTGTAAAGTATGAATATGGATATGCTAAGCTGGCGTTCATCCTGAAATTCTATGAGTATCATTCCCACATAGAGAGAGGTATAACATTTGTGAGAATAATAGGAGGTCCTACCACCTCAGGGTGCCGAGGTAGGTATTATGGGATTAACCTTAGGTAGTAGCTTGATTGGTGTCAGCTATTACACTACCACAAGTGCAAGGACGACTGTAGCTACATATTCATACAATCTGGATGGTCAAGTTATAGTGTTCGGTTTATATACATATATGAATGGTGGTGTTCGATCTGTCTGTGATTAATTGTATTCAGTGTTTGTATGATGTACCGTTCGGTTTCATACGTATTGAACTTGCATGAATTGTATTTATGTGTCTATAATTAAATTACATTAGCTTACCCTACTTTCTTGTTTTGTCTGGTTTTGTCCGTCCGGTTATCTTTTCTTTTGCAATGATCATCCTGTGGATGTGAGCAGAAGGCAATGAGTGTTCGGTGGAGCAAGTGTTGGAAGGTAAGGATCCTATTGCTTAAGTTAGGACCGCTCGGTCCTCTGTTGTGTATAGTTTTAGATTGGACCGTTCAGTCAATAGGTTTAGCCTATCTTTTGTAAACCGATCGGTTTATACAGGCTGTTGTATCACCGTTCGGTTTATGTCTATATTGTTGTATCAGACTTTTGTTACTTTGTAAAGTTTTTAGTTTTATGGTTATTTTGGATAACTGTAATGTTAATTACATTACTAACTCATGATGAAGTGATCTATATTATTATTATATGTGATTAATCTATGATATAATATTCTGCTATATTTTGAGATGTCACATAAACCATATAAATATTAGAGATATATATAAATAAATTTAAATTTCACGGTTATAAACTATATTTACTGAAATAATTTATATTTAATTAATTTAATAAATCAAGTAATTAAATATAAATTCAAAATATTAAATTTAAATCATACTGAATGATAGAAATTGAATCCTAATTTTTCTGGCCCAAATATGCTTAAGAGGGAGGATGTGAAAAGCAAAGGGCTAAAATTTTATGCCGACAGAGTAATTAATATAGGTTACATAAAGCTGCATGAGCCTTGCTCATCATGCTTGGTCCAAATTTTGAATTATTGGATTCACATCTACTCTCAGTTTGTCATTGACGTACAGCACCAAATAAATCGTTCAGACATGATTTGATTATATTTACAGAATGATAAGATGGTAAACATTGTCAGCATTCTAATAAAGTGGTAAAAAAATAAAAAGTTAAAATAAAACAAAAATAAATAAATAAGAGATGGTAATGAAACCTCTATAATCAGTTTAATTTGAATTTTGAATTAAAAATTCAGAACATCGCTAAAGTGTTTATGTTATTTTAGAATTTTAGATTTTTTTATCATAATTTGTATAATTTATTTATAGATATAACGTAGAGTTAAAACTATAAAAATATCAATAATTATAAAAAAAATACAATATATCTCCTCATTTGATTGTTTTTTCGATTTTTAAACATTTAACAATTTTAAATTACAACAAAATACCATCCGACCTAAATTATAAAACATTGATTTAATTTGATTCTAATTTATATTAAGCCAAATTTTGATTGTGTCTACTTTTATACTTAATTTGATTACTTTTATGATAAAAACTTATATTAAGCCAAATTTTTTTTCTTTCAACACGAAATTTTTTATAACTTTCACAATGTATAAAAGATCGTTAAACTACATTTATAAATAATATTAGTATTTTACTTAAATTACTTAAGTAATTTTGTTTGAAAGGATCTATTTTTTGTATTGACACTGCAATATGCAATTTTAGAGGTTATTTTTTTCGTTTCCGACGGTTTTAATCCCCGGAAAGTATATTACCCAGGGTTAGGAAAACTCCTGGAAAAGCGGTGGAAAACCACTGGAAGAAGCTGCATCACTATTAGTGGGGGTTTTGTCAAAACTGCCGGTATTGCGGGGGTTTTTCCAAAATCGTCGGTATTAGCGGGAGTTTTTCAAAACTACCGATATTAGCGGGGATTTTGCCAAAACCGCCAGAAATGTGTACAGATTTTTTCCTTTTTTAACTTTTGATTGTAATAAAATAAAATCATAATAAAATTAGTTTTATTAATCATATAGACAATTAAATAATATTAACTAAAACTGAATATTATATACAAAATAAACTACATTATTTAACATATTAATATCATATATTAAAAAAGAAAGATATTCAATTCTAAATTAAAATACTAAAAATATGACTAAGATGTTCATAAATAAACCAAAATTAAATATTATGAAACCAAAATTAAATGTAAACATTAAATATAAACCAAAATATTATTATATAAATTGTAAATATTAGAAATACAATTAATGTTTCCTAAAAATTAAAATAAACATGTTATGAATAATAATCATCACTTCTTCATTGTCTTCATCATTTGGTACTTCTTCTTTATTTCATCAGTTGATAAACTTTATTTTTCATATACCTATAATATAAAATAATAATTAGCTAATAATATATTAAAACAATTATAAGACAAATTTAAGAATTATTGATGTTTGAAAAATGTTAAAATGTGATATAATAGAAACTACACAGCCAACTTAGAAAACTTGTCAATAACACTTTCAATATTAACCCAAATTTATAAAAAAAAATGAGAATCCAAGGTTTCAATTTATAAAAATAAGAGACAATTGCATTACATTTGTAAGGAGCTAATTATGAGAATGTTAAGTCCATTGAATTATTCATATAAAACTTGCCAAATAAACCAAAGGAATATATTATGTTTATTTCATTTTCTTCTCTTCTTAACCTTCCAGATAATTGAGCAAACAAATGTTGAATCCTGGGAGGTTTTCTTATCATTTCTCTAGCTTGATCACAACCCTTTCACATACTACCTGATAGAAAACGGATAGCGCCATATGCACGGACTAAAGGGAACCTCTGAGAAAGAAACCTTGAAAGTGAAATATTTTACAAAAATAAAAACCTAAGAGAAAATTATGAAAAGATTTTAAGGTTTTATACATCACAGATTTTACAAATATATGTGTGAAAACTTAAGTTTCCAACTAATGAAATCAATATATGTGTGAAGGCCAGTAAGTGGATTTAGTGCTTCGTCCCTCTTTTGATATCCATTGAATGCTTTTTTTTAACCTTCGATATGGATGATTACATTTTAGAAATCTCCAATGACGCAGATGCACCGTCTTTCTTCCGTGTTTCAATTGATGAGCTGCAGTGTTTTCTTCACATATAGGACATGCTTTATGACCCTTGACACTATATCTTGACAAATTATCATAAGCTGGAAAGTCACTAATGGTGCAAAATAACATTGCACGCATCACAAAATTTTTAGAAGCGAATGCATCAAATATTTCAACCCCATCAACCCACAACAACTTCAAGTCTTCAACTAGTGGGCTTAGATAAACATCTGTCATTTCCAGGCTACTTTGGACCAGATATCATCATAGACAACATCATGTACTTCCTCTTCATGCACAATGCAGGAGATAAGTTATAAATTATCAATATAACTGGCCATCAACTGTGATTGGTACTTAGATTACCAAATAGGTTCATTCCATTAGTGGCTAAACCAAGCCTAAGATTTCTACATTCTTGACCAAATTGAGGGAATTGTTGATCAATATTTTTCCATTGCTTTGAATCAGCTGGATGACGAAGCAGCCTGATGGAAGCAACCTCCACGTTCAATATTGGAGTAGCTTCTCGGACCAGAAGTGGCAGCGGAATGGAGATCACGGATGAAGTTGACGTTGCTTGCATGGTGTTTGTGAAAATGTGTTGTAGGGTTTGGATGTGTGTGAAATGAGTTTCTAACTCAGACGACCTTCCAACGGGGAAGGGAGCTAGAGGATAGAGTTGCTAAACTAGCACAAGATTGAACTCGAGAGTAAGAATGGTTGGATTCATTGCAGCAGCATTTATTTACATCACTCAAGTTGGTTTTTACAAAGGATGAAGCTCTCTTTTATAGGAGAAGAGAAGCTCGGCTATCAATCTACTTGCAACATTTTCAACGTGTATGAAGCTCCAATGGAGGTGTGCAGAAGAAGCCACATGGCTGGCTTGCATGTTTCACGTGGGAAACATTAAAAATGTGGCTGGTTGCATGTTTCACGTGGGCGATCTTATTGGCTGCATATTTCACATGGAAAATGTTGAAATCGTGCTTCAAAGAAGCTACACGGCTGGCTGCACCATACATTCTTCTTTGCCTCCTTGATTGGCAACTCTCCTAGGAACTTTCCAACCTTTATCGTCCTACAAAACAATGTAAGTGGAATTAGTTAAAGAGAACATGCTAAGACTTAGAAAGAAAAGATCAAGTCCTTATTCAACTTCCCTTTCTTAGTCTTAGTGTTAAGTTGATACTTCTTTGGATGGGAAGTCCCTAAAGGGATTTCCATCATTCCCTCCCTCTTTAAAAATGATTTGCCCTCAAATCGGGAAGAAAGAAAGAAGCACAACTTTGGTTTTTGTTTTCCTCCTGGATAAAAAATATATCTACAAAAGATAGCAAAAATGAGTATGATGAAGAAGATGTAAACAAAGATAAGAAGACAGAAGAAAAGTCTTGTATTTTTGAAAAAGATTTTCTGAAAAGTAGTCTTGGAAAAATGGAGAATTCCATATTCCCAAGTTTTTTTATTTTTATCTTGAGTTACTGGTTTACACAAGGGTAACATTAACTTAAGTTTTGAATTGCCATATTTTGAAAATGATTGCACAGAATATGGAATGGCAATTGATTTAAAAGAAAAATTAATAATGGAAGAGTGCACAATAATTGAAAAAGAAGTAAAGAATGAAAACCCTTCCCTTTTAGGTTCCATGGTAATGGTAAGAGTAGGAGTTGCCATCATTAGCAAGAGCTCCTTCTCTTTACTTTCCGCTTCTTTCATCTTTTCTTCTTCTCTTTTCTTTTCCTCTTTCCTTCTCTCTCTCTTTCTTGTCTCTCTTTTTCCTTTCTCTCTCTTTCTTGTCTCTCTTCTTCCTTTCTCTCTTCTTCTTCTCTCTCTCTTTTTCGTCTCTCTTCTTCTCGTCTTTGTTCCTCCTTTTGTCTCTCAACATCTCTTTTTAGTTTTAGTTATATTTGCTTAGCTTGCATCTTCTTAAGGTTAATCTTAAATTCTAGTTCTCTAATAAGGAAACCATTGTCATTTAAGCTTTCAAGAAATGTTTTTCCTTCTTCAATGTAATCTCTCAGTAGTTGTAGGTTTCTCTTAATATGTGAAGGCACAAACTCTTTTCTCATTCAAGATTTTAATTCATATCAATCACGAATGGGGGACTTTCTACCTATCCTAAATGATATTTTCTTTCATCCCACTACTCTCTTGCATGCATTTCAAATCTAGATGTGTAGAGACTAAGGACATAAGATTCACTATTGCTAGAATGGAAATAGGATTCAGGTTTACTTTTCCTAGCAATAAATGAATGCATGTCATTAATTTCCCTTTCCCAAGCTAGGTATGTTAATGCACCAATATCCGCACCAAAGTATGGAATATTTGCCCTAGCTTGATGATATAAATCATCCTCAATCCTCTCAAATTCATGAAATGAACAAGTCTTCCTTCTAGCTTTGTCATGTTCTTTTTTAATATCTTTGTAACTAAGTGGCTTATCAAAATTGGAAGACCGAGAGGACCTATATGAAGAAGAAGAACTATAGGAATCATAACAAGACATCAAACTCTTTAGATTTTGGTGAAGGATTTCTAGACAGATTCTAGAGGTAAAATGAACCAAATAGCTCCCAAGAAGGAGAGGTGAGTCACAATGGACAGGCTTAAGAACCTTGTCCTTTCTTAGCCAGAGTTTCTTTGGTTGTTTCTTACCTTAGTGTCTAGGTAGAAATCTTTCAAAAACTTTTTGAATGCAAAGATGAGATGGGCCTAGAAACCAAAAGAAGGTTTATCTATATGAAATGCGCTCCTAAGTACCACGAAGACTTAAAACATAAAAGTCAACAAGCAATGTAAAGTAAAGCAAATGGAAATGAATGAGACACGACCCTAAGTGAAAGTGAAAGTGACACTTAGAGCCACTTGACACACTTTCACACTAAGATGTGTAGACTAGACTATTACAATGTCCAATGATGCTCTTAGAATTGCATCAAAAGCATTTTCCCAAGTCACTTTAAGTTGAAAATGAGAAACAAAATTGAATGAAACTACAAAGGTTCCGTGATACCAAGCCAAAAGTAGAGGTGTCTCCATCCTTGTATTTCATCTTGGAATAATATGATGTTATTGATAACAGTAATTCTTACCATTATCTGAGGTTCATTTTAGAGACAAAATCAGCTCCCCTTTAGCTTATTACTTGCTTAAATCCTCTATTTTTTCTTGTTTTAATGTTATTTATATAGTTTGGGCTACATTGATATAAATCCATTGCCAATCCCCTTAATTTATAGCTAATATTGCGCTTGGAAGAACCTCCACCAATGTAGTGAATTGAACCATCCACAGAAGCAACAAAACAGCAAAAAGAGAGAATTCTGGAATGTTGTCGCTGAGCTGCCGCTGGGCTACAGCTGAGCTGCCGCTGGGCTACAGCTGAGCTGCCGTGGGCTACAGCTGAGCTGCCGCTGGGCTACTGCTGAGCAGTGAAAATCCAGAAATTGCCAGAATTTTGCGCCCAAACGCCCCCCGAGGGGAGTTGAGCGCCATCTGCTTCCCAATATCGCTTGAGCGCTCCATCCAGGGCACTAAGTGCCATCCAATTCTGCAAATGTCGCGCCCGGGCACCCCTCCAGGGACGTTGAGCGCCACTTTCGCTAATGTGGCAATTTAGCTTATTTAACCCTAAAAGCGAATGGATTTGGGTATTTGGTGGTTTGGAGGCGCAATTTCACTCAAAGAAGAGCTTCAAGGGATGCTAGGGTTTGTGGGAACACTCTCTTCTTCCTCTTTGGGTTCTTCTTCTTCTTCCATGGTCATTTTGTAAGCTTAAAGGTTCTTCATGGAAATGGAGAACCATACCCATCTTATTGGGGTTAGTTGCCTTTGATTTCTTGTGTAATTGTTGAATAATTTGAATATATATATATATATATATATATATATATATATATATATATATATACATGCCATTTGCTATCAATTGTTAGTATTCTTGTTTCTAATCTTAAAGCTTTCATGTAATGGATACGTTCATGATTTGATTTTGGGGTTTCATGGGTTATGGAGACGTAAGATGGAACCTGGAATTGAAACAAGAGTCCTTGTGGTCATTGATTCTAGGAATGGAAGACGATTAACATGTTGTCTTAAGATCCTAGCTCATTAATGCAGATTTTGCTTGTTAGGTTTTCCAAGAGATTAGAGTTTAATAAGAAAATCTAGGCTCTTTCACCTAAGGAATTAGGGCTAGAGTGTTTTTGTGGATTGACGTTAGTAAATTGATGAAGAGGAGATGAAATTGGGTATACACAACAGTGAATTGGTGAAAACTAATCTTAACATTGTCATTTCATACCATTTCTAATCTTTTTCCATTTCTAAGTGCCTTCAATACCAAAGTCCAACCTTGTAATTATTTGTGAATTTATCTCTTTGCAATTGTTTGTCAATTGATATGTTGTTCTTGAGTCTAAATAAGTTGTTAATAGTGCAATTAAGTAGTGTTACACGAGTCTCTTGGGAAACGATACTTGGTCTTACCATTTTATATTACTTGAACAATTTGGTACACTTGCCAATGAGTTAACAGTTATCTTGTCAAATTATGGCCATACGCTTCCTAAATCAAGAGTAGATCAACCTTAAAGGCCCCTCTAGTCACCTTCCTCTTTAAGTTTGCCTCACCTCTCTTGGAGTAACCAAACACTACACCACCACCACCATATCTTCTAAAGGACTTGAGTTTATACACCATCCACACCTTAGCTCATTATCGTTAGACCATTTACCACCATATTTTTGCATCATACCTCCAAGGAAACACCCATCCATGCACATCTCCTAGCTTTGGCCCAACCTAGTTAAGGAGGTTGCCATCAAGAGATGTTTGTGAAGTTTTGAGGTTGTGTTTTGCCTTGCATTATGTTTTCTTCTGATAGGATCGAGTATCTTGAGAAAGCAAGGAAAAACTTTTTAGGTTAGATCATTCTTGTCTAGTTTTGTGTGTGTTTTTGTGGGTTTGGAAAGAGTCCAGGTTGCAACAAAGTGTTGCTGGAGTAGGTTGCTTCTTATAGGTTTTCAAGAAGTGTGTTTGATATTACAAGATTGTGTTTAATTATAATAGGTTTAATTGATTTGGAGGTCCCTATTTTTGCATATTCGCGTCAATTAGGTCCTCGTATTTTGAAGTAGCTCAATTGGGTCCCTATTTATGAAAAATTGAATCAATAAAGTCTCTACCGTTAAATTCTATGGATGGCGTTAAATGTGTTGTTTGGTGACATGGTGAGATGACTTTTTATAACTATGTGCCACATAAAGACGTACTTAAATGATTTTTAATTTAAAAAAAGAGTGTGAATAAAGCAATTACTCTTGAAAATTAGAGTGGAAAAAACGATGGAAAAGAAAACAGAGAGACAAATCGGAAGGGTAGCGTGGAAGAAGGGGATGGTGCAGTTTTGGTTAGGGTTCTAAGGAAAATTTGGAAAAGGAATAAACAGAGAGCTAAAAATGAGGGAATGAGGTTTATAAGTGGGTTGAGAAACAACATACACTGGAGACACCATACAACCATTGCGTTTTATCTTTCCCTTTCTTTATTTTCTCTTGTTGGTTGGGTCGGTGCAGTACAGAAACTTTATCATAAAACATATTTCTTCTTCTTCTTTTTTTTTTTCTGTTTACAAGGCATAACCCTTTCTTATTATCTATCAAAACCTTCAAATCCATTAGATTCAACCTCTAAATTCATCCTTCCAATTCCCTAATTTATTTTTATGCAAGTCCTGACCCAACCATCAAAACCTTGGTAGCCACCGCGTAGCACCTCCACAAAAACCTGCAAAACAGAAAAATCAAACCAGCCCCAATTCATTGCAACCATGGCAGAACATGAACCCTAATCGCGGGCAATCCCAAATCGCCATTGTTAACACTTCGACAAGTGTACCGAATCGTATCAAGCAATAATAAATGGTAAGACCAAGTATCGTTTCCCAAAGAACTCACGGCCTAGACAGTTATGTGATTTCTTGATTAAATGAGACTTGTAAACAAAATCATTATGGTTGAATTGCGAAAAATAAACATGAATGCAAGTTTTGATCAATTGGATTGAAAGATGCAAAAGTGATTGATGTAAAATATGGAATGATGATGTTGTTGGGGTTCCGAATTATCCTATCCACTCTCATGTATTCATGAATTCATCTTTCTTCATTAATGTTAATGTCACTTTCTAATTTACCTTAAACCCGATGTCTCGATGAAGAAAGCCTAACCATAATCACTAGTTCACAATGTCTTCTTTCCCTAACAATTAATCATGCATTATATGTGCACAGAAGCTTAAAGGCAATTGATCCTCCTATTCCTATGTCAAGGTAATATTGCTTCCGAGAGAATTTCCCCAGTTCTAGATTTCCCCGTATGTGTCCATATCGACAAAATCAATTATAATGCTATGAATGAGTTAAACAAGGAAATCATAAAGTATAGAGGAAAAACCCTAACAATTAATGAAGTAAAACATATATAATCAAGAATCAATTCAATACATGAGAGTTTCAAAGGATTACATCGTTTCCCCAACAACAATGAAAGTTTAGTTCACCATAGACATGGTGAAACTAGATGAAGATAATGAAAAGAAGGAAAGATAAAACCCTAGAATTTGAAGAAAGGAGCTTCCGCATCCAAAATCCGCCTCCAAGGGGTGAAAGCAGTGTGATTTCGCCTCTTTCTGTCCAAAGATATCAACCCTAGGTCGACTAAACGCTTATATGGTTTATTAAAAATATAGAAAAATGGCCCAAGCCCAATTAAACAACGCTCAGCGGCAGTTTTGGCACTGAGCACTAAGTGCGGCACTTAGATTGACCCTCAGTGTTGACACTCAAGCGTGAAACAGTGTATTCAATAGCACAGTATGGCGCTCAGCGGTAAAAATGCCGCTCAGCAGTAGGTGCGATACTTGAATTGGCCCTCAGTGGTAGCACTTAAGCGTGAGACAGTGTACTCATCAGCCAGATTGGCGCTCAGCGGTGCAAATGGCGCTCAGCGGTGGCAACGTTCTTCTTTTGTGCACTTTTCATTCCTTTCCTGAGTCCAACTCCTTGCTACTTCAACTTCTTTCATCCAATTCATCTTAATTCCTGTCAAAACAAGGAAAATCAAGCATAAAACCCATTCAACTCTCTTATTTCAAAAACATAAGCAAAAGCATGATTTCAAGCTAGTTTCTAAATCATAAAGGTTGTTTTTAAGGTCAAAATTAAGTATAAAAATAACAATTTTTAAACCGTTATCAGCCATCTTCCACCATCACCATTCATCTTCTGGGAAGTAGCCATCATCCACGAAGCAATCGTCGTCACTTACCACCATCAACAACCATCACCGTCGCTATTGGCCGAGGGGTCCTTTTCGGTCGCGACGCGCCATAGCTTCTGGCCTTAAGCTTTCCAACCTGGTCATCCAATGAACCATCCTCTGCTTGGATCGTGCTCAGTGCAAATGAGTGGTTCATCGGAGTTGTTCTTAACCCACGAACCCTATTTTACCCAATTTCGCACACACCCAATATCTGACCCTGATCCCTTTTAATTTGATTTCCATAAATAACATTAACGTTATGTGTCTTTATTATATTTACCATATTTTAAACTTTTTTTAAATTAAAAATCATATAAATTCACGAAATGACGTCTTTATGTGCCACGTGGTTATGAAATGTCACCTCACCATGCCACCAGGTAACACATTTAACGTCGTCCACAGAATTTAATGGTAGGGGCTTTATTGATTCAATTTTTCATAAATAGGGACCCAATTGAGCTACTTCAAAATACGAGGACCTAATTGTCGCGAATCTACATAAATAAGGACCTCCAAATCAATTAAACCAATATAATATTATATTTCTTGTTAATGAAAAGTTATGTTCAGGTTGTATACACTAGTACACTAAGAGGATACTGCACCGGTTACTTTTTCTTATAGGCACCAGTTCTACAATCGAGGCATATACCGGCGAGGTAAAAAGAGGTAGGTTTTATGCTTCGGTTGTGAACTAAGTTAAAAAGAACAGGATTTATGTCTCGATTTTTACGTAACCGAGGCAGTAACTTGTTTGTTTTTTAAGTTTTTTTAACCTTTAGGATGTTCTTGATGTATGTTCTTATGCATAAGCAGACACCACCTTCCACTGCCACCAGCATCATTTCACCTTCCCACTTTCAGAGCTACCAACACAACAATGCAATTCCACGTTTTCAGTGAAACAAGAAGGATTCTCCACCAGCCTCTGTTCCTCTGTTCCTGGAGGTCTCAGCTCTGCCGCCACTCACCCCACGGCCCCTTCCGCCCCCGGATATTCCTTCTTCTCCCAAAACATAAGTAGAAAACCAAAAATCCAAAAATTCAACAGGAAACAAGCAGAAACTCCAATCAAAAATCCAAAAATTGAAATAAAAAACCTAGACGAATCGGAACCTAGACGAATCGGAACAGAGAAGACGAAGGAAGCCTCCCTCCCGCGCCCCGCCGCAAAAAAAGGAACGACCACTACGCCCTTGCGCCTTCGCCGCACCTTCGCCACGCCTCCGTCTTTGGCTTACGCGAGACCGCTGGTGGTGCTGCCCCAAAGTTGGGTCTCTCCGTGAGAAGACAATCTCGCCCCATTGTGCGCAGATCTAAACAGGGGAGAAGGATGAACACCCCTTTTCAGATCTAAACAAGAAATAAGGGCCGAACCCTTTTCGGATCTAAACTAAAGAACAACGAAGAAGAAATGGACGGCAGCAACGCGAAGAAGAAGAACCGAAGAAGCAATGGACGGCAGCGACGACGAAAGAAGCGAAGCGGCGACGCGAAGAGAAATAAGAAGCAGCGAGAAGAAATGAGTAAACTCTGGAATTTGAAGCATAACGCGAAGAATATATGCTTCGGTTAGGAAAGCATCGAAGCGTAAGAGTGTTTGGACACCGGGTCCGTGCTGACTGATGCTTAAAATGAAGGCTTTATGCCTCGGTTCTGTACGAAACCGAGGTAGCATCACCTGCTCAGAAATTTGTCAGCTTTTTAGACACCATTTTGGCTTCGGTTCTGCATGCAACCGAGGTCATATCTGTGTTCTGCACCGGTTTCACATACAACCGAGGCCTATAAGGTCCGGTTTATTACGAAACTGCCACCGTCTTGTGATAGGCAGCGGTTAGGTTTAAAATGGAGTATATAGTACGAGTTTAAAAGGAAATTTCTACTAGTGATATGATATAGCTCACAAGAGTAAACTAGTATAAAAATTCTCGTGTTTTTTGCTTGCTTATTTGTTCTTATTTGTTTTTAAAACAATATCTTTTGCTTACGGCCTTCAAAGAAGAAGATTAGCGCAATGACCTTAACAAAAATCAATCTATTAGATTATATTATTTTTGTTTGGTGTCCATTGAATATGTAACTTGAATTACATTGGGTGTTAATTCTTCAGCATTTGAATAAACTAATTTCAATTTACAATCGATTAAAATGCTCATGTCAAGTAACAAGGTCTTTGAAATTCCATTGGTTACATAGATTTAATGAAAGTTTGTAAAAGTTTTTGAAATGCAATTGGTTTTATTAAGTCCAATGCAACCCTTATTGGCCTTAATGGTTTGAAGTCAACAATAAAAACATACGTGCCGTTACAACTAATAATTTTCCAACTTAATCAATCTTTACATTATTTAAATTATTTCTTTTAATTTTATGATTTGCAAAAAATCATATGCATGTAGCATATTTCACAATATGTTATTTTTCTTAAATTAATGTAGTGTGTGGTTTAAATTAGAATTGAATGTACTTATTCACTTGAGCTAAAATTATAACTCGTTTAAATCACAATCTTATTACACACTTGAATGAAAAATTAACAAGCTTAAATGACTAAACAAAACTTAAGCTAACATGATACCACACTTAAGCAAGAAATCTTGTGAACATTGCTTCAAGCGTTGCATATTTGTCGTAAACAATGTTGCATAAATGTCGTAAACAACATTGTTTGATGCTCTTGCTCTAAGTATCATTTATTTGTCTCGGTCATTCACTTAGGTATACGAACTTTAAGCAAAAATACCCTGTGTTGTTTAAGCACATCAAGCGATAATGCATTACTACTATTTGCTTAAAGTGACTTGATTTCATCATGTGACATTGTCACACACGACTGTGTTCTAGCTTATGTTCGTTTAAGTAGATGGCATTATTCACACATATTAACAAAGACATAATTGTGAGTTAATTCATGTTTGTTTGCGGTTATTTACAAGCAAATGAGATCCAAGATTTAAGAGATGGAAGGGGTTTTGAATCCTGGCACTTTGTTCATATGTGCAAGCATTTAGAAGGAAATGTCTAAATATCCTTGTTGTAGCTGGAATCGATTCCAATAAATATGCATCTGATTCAATTCAGGAACAAAACACAATGGAGTTTTATTCAATTCATAGACTTTATATTCGGTTCGAATGGATACGTAATTGGTTTCAAGATCGGTATTCGATTTCAGAAGAAAATGTATTTAATTCCGAGAATTGTATTCGATTCCACTACGTTGTATTTGGTTCTACAAGTAGTTGTATTCGATTCTAATAGACTGTATTCAGTTCCTGGAATAGTTGTATTCGGTTTCACTTTATAAAAGCTCCTTCTTCGTTTCTTCCACCCTTCCAGGTAAGTCCAAATGATATCAACCTTATCTTTTTCCTTTTACTTTAAATATATTAAAAAGGTTATTTTACTTCCTTTCAATTGGCTTTATGATGATCCAAAAATGCAGGAAAGTTATTTATTTGGAGGGTAAGAAAATAATAGTATTACTATCGATGCCTGCTGGAAGAGGAAAAGGGAAGGAAACAATATGTTTTGTTACTTTGTAATAATGCAGAAGATGAACAACCAAATTCACAAAATGATAACCATATTTCTCCAAGTCAACACTTTTATGTGCAATAGAAAATAAAAAAAGAAGAAAACGAGACTATATGAATATTAGTAAATGAAAACATGCACTTTAAAACACATGAAAGGAACTACATGTCTAAAGCTATTCGCATAATAATTTTGAAATTTCTGTCAATAATTTGCATAATAATTTTGAAATTTCTGCAATAAAAACATGTCCTTTTTATGTATGTAATATTATAGCTTCACTTCATTATTTCATTAATCATAAATATTTAATTTTAATTTAAAAACAAAAAAAATGCCAGTTGATAATAAATTAAATTTTTTTAAAAATTTAAACATAATTATTTAATTTTACTTAAATATAACTTTATTTTATGTTAAAAAGTAATTTTCATTTTTTTTCTTTATAATGTTTTAACAATAAATATATTATTAATAAATATTATTTTATATTATAAATTCATTTTTATAATCATTTTCTATCAATTAAAATATTATTTTATCTATCAAATCATATGCTAATTTCACAGGTTTTAATTTAAAATTCAAATCATTCACCTTCAAGTCCTTTAAAAAAAATAACAGTATATTTCAAATTCGTTCATTTTCTCGTCTCAAATCAAGTAAACATATATTTAGAGGCAGCCCGTCATAATTATCAATGACACTTGGTTTTCTTTTTTATTATATTTACAAATAAAAAATGAAACTTCATAATAACATATATAATATTACATTTTTTGATGGAATTATGTTTCTCATCACTAAATTTTGTGATTCCTGCTTTTTGTAAAAAAAAAAAAGTCATAACATTTTTCGTGATAAATTTTGTACATATCAGTTTTGTAGAAAAAAAAAACAGAAAATGGTAGTTTGTCTCACAAAAGTAATGTGTATTCATAAAGCAATCCAATCCTTACAGTATTGAAATGTTTTATATATGTGATTTTATTAAATAATTACAGTTGACAAAAGGATAGCATAAAATCAAATATATAAGAATATATTTATTGAAGAGTAATAATTAATTACCTTATACAGAATAACTCAGAGTAGGTACAGACATTAGATTACCTGCCAGATATGTATCGCTCATAGGAAAACGTGTGCTTGACTCCTCAAGCATCGCAGAGGAGAATCTCCATTTTTGTTCGGATATTATTATTTTAACATTTAACAAATTTTACACACGTTTATATATATTATTTTTTCTACAATTTTCTTTTTCTTTATAAATAAAAAACTAATCCTTAATAATCAAAATATTCTTATTGTTGATAAACAAAACAAATTTCAGTTAATTTCACTTGTATAAATGCTGTAAATCTACTCTATTTGTGGTTAATGAAAATTAGAAGTATATTCAGTACCTGTTGTGTGATTCTCTCTCTGTAGTCTCATTTTTCTCTGGTGTGTGTGTGCTCCGGCGTGTGGTGGTGGTGCCTGGTGGAGGAGGGTGAAAACCCTAGCAGAGCAACCTCTCTACGTTTCCCTCTCATTCTCTCTGTTTCTGTTTTCTCTCTCTTGGCACGTGGGTATTACTCTTAAAAGAGTAAAGTGCATCTTTCTGGTGTTTTACGTTTCTGCCCTCAAAATCTAATATGGTATCAGAGCTACGACTATTTCTTGGTGAAAGTGTGAAGTGGGTGTGTAATCTTTGTCTGGAAGTGTGTGTATCCAGAAAAGAAAATCTTTGGCTGTGTGAAAAATCAAAGAAACCACAAGATTTCAGCAAGAAAGGATGGCAGGATTTGGAGGTATACAGGGACCATTACCAGTATTTGATGGAAAGCAGTTTGATGACTGGCGCATCAAGATGCAAGCCATTTTTGGGTTCCAGGACGTTTCAGAGGTGATACAAGAAGGGTTACCCGAGTTGAGTGACAAGGCCACTGAAGAAGAGAAAAGAATTTACAAACAGCAAGTAAAACTGGACAGCAAGGCACGGTTCTTGCTATACCAGTGTGTCAGCCCAAAGATCTTCAACAAGATCTCCAAGGCTGCCACTGCTAAGGAGGTATGGGATATCTTAGTGAAGTCCTATGGTGATGGAGACAGAAACACAAAGGTGAAATTGCAGGCATTGAGAAGACAGTTTGAGATCTTAGTCATGGATGAGAGTGAAACTGTGGCTGACTATTTTGATAAGGTACAAGAATTGGTGAACAAGATGAGGGCCTGTAAAGATGGGATTTCAGATGAATACATAGTTGATAAAATCTTGAGGACTCTATCATCCAGATTTGACAATGTAGTAGTTGCAATTGAAGAGACTCGAAGGAAAGAAACTATGGAAATTGAAGAGCTGTTGAACTCATTAGAGGCACATGAATTTCGCATCAATGAGCGAAAACAGTGTCATGAACAAGCCTTATAAGCCAGATCACAGTTGAAAGGCTGGAAAGGGCTCAAGAAAGGAGGAAAAGGGAAAGACTCACATGACCAGCAAGGAGTAGAGTCCAGTGGGTCAGGAAAAATGAAAAACTCAAAGAATTCTGAAGCTGAGTGGAAATTTGACAAGAAGAAGGTAAAATGTTACAATTGTCAGAAGCTGGGTCACTATGCTAAAGAATGCTGGAAAGGAGAAGGGGCGAAAAATAAACCCAAGAAACTGGCAAACTTGGCACAAGAGGAAGATTCAGATTCTGAACCAGTGATATTAATGGCTCAAGAAGATGAAAAACAACCAGAAAGCACTGTATGGTACTTAGACTCTGGATGCTCCACTCATATGACCGGAAGAAGGGACTGGTTTGTGAAAATGAAGGGGGTAGAACATGGGAAAATCAGATTTGCTGATAACAGCAGTTTGGAGGCTGAGGGGTCTGGCAGAGTTGTGCCAGAGGTGAAGATGGCAGAGAAGTTATCATAGAAGATGTACTGTTTGTACCAGGTTTGAAGACCAATCTGTTAAGTCTGGGACAACTTTTACAGAAAGGCTACATGATGAAAATGGAGGATAATTGTCTTAGTATTTTCAATCAGAATGGGAGAGTGGTTGTGCAGGCTAAACTGTCACAGAATAGGACGTTTAAGGTTGTAATGGAAGCAGTAGATCACAACTGTTTTACTGCTACAGAGAGTAAGGATGAATGGATGTGGCACCTCAGATTTGGACATTTGAATTTCCAAGATCTGTTTCAGCTAAGCCAAAAGAAGATGGTGATGGGTTTACCTAAGGTTGATATACCAGAAACAGTTTGCAAAGAATGTGTACAATGCAAACAGACAAGGGGAAGTTTTAAAAGCATCTTACCCCAGAAATCAGCAGAAAAACTTGGGGTAGTGTACTCAGATGTATGTGGGCCTATGCAAATAGAAACACCTGGGGGCAGCAGGTATTTTCTATTATTCATAGATGACTGGACCAGGAAGTGTTGGGTTTACCTATTAAAAAGAAAAGGTGAAGTGCTGCAACAGTTTCAAAAATTTAAGAGTATGGTTGAAAGGCAAAGTGAAAAGAAGTTAAAAATTCTGAGAACAGATGGAGGAGGAGAGTATACCTCCATTGAATTCAGAAACTACTGTGAAAGAGAGGGAATAGTTCATGAAGTGACTCCTCCCTACACACCTCAACACAATGGGGCTGCAGAGAGGAAGAACAGAACTATTTTAAACATGGTGAGATGCATGTTGAAGAGCAAGGAGTTGCCTAATTTTCTATGGGGTGAGGCTGTGATGACAACCACCTATATCCTGAATTTATCTCCAACAAAGAGATTAAATGAGGTTACACCAGAGGAGGCCTGGAGAGGAGTTAAACCAGATGTAAAGCATCTGAAAATTTTTGGTTCACTATGTTATAAACATGTGCCAGAACAACTGAGAAAGAAACTGGATGATAGAGGAGTTCCCTTGATACTGGTGGGATATCATGCTACAGGAGGATATAAGCTGTATAATCCTACAACAGGGACAACTTCTATCAACAGAGATGTGGTAATTGATGAGACTGGTACATGGCAGTGGGAGTCAAAAGAAGATGGAGGACCAACTATTGAGTTGGAAGATGAATTTCCAGCAGAACCCGAGGTAGTCAGGAGGGAGGAGAGTGTGAGAAGGTCATCTAGAATGACTCAACTACCAGTATATCTGAGAGATTATGATCTAGCCTATGATGCAACTGTTTCAGCAGAAGGAAATTTTGTTCATTATGCCTTGATAGCAGAAGCCGAACCAGTGGAGTTTGAACAAGCTGTGAAAGATAAAAGGTGGTACAAGGCTATGCTAGAAGAGTTGGGTTCAATTGAGAAGAACCAGACCTGGGAATTAACTGAGTTGCCTCCCAACAAGAAACCAATTGCACTTAAGTGGATTTATAAGTCCAAAATAAATCCACAAGGGTGGTGACAAGGTACAAGGCTAGACTAGTGGCAAAAGGATTCTTGCAGCAGGCAGGAATAGACTATGGAGAAGTATTTGCACCAGTGGCTAGAATGGAAACTATTAGACTGGTGGTCTCTGTGGCTACAAAACTGAACTGGACATTACATCAATTAGATGTAAAATCTGCATTTCTAAATGGTAATTTAGAAGAAGAAGTGTATGTAGTTCAGCCGCAGGGATTTGAAGTAAAGAAGCATCCTGACAAAGTATACAGATTGAAGAAGGCTCTGTATGGGCTTAAGTAGGCTCCAAGGGCATGGAACCAGAGAATAGATGGGGTAATGAGTAACATCGGCTTTGAGAAGTGTGCTTCTGAACATGGAGTGTATGTTCAGTGTTATCAGCACAGTGGAAGAAGAGAGATGTTAATAGTATGCTTGTATGTGGATGATATGCTAATCACAGGGAGCAGTGTTGAGAGAATTGCTAATTTCAAATTCCAAATGTTACAGGAATTTGAAATGAGTGATTTGGGGCAACTAAACTACTTTCTTGGGATTGAATTCACTAAAACTGATGAGGGATTGGTAATGCATCAGTCCAGGTATACATTGGATATGTTAAACAAGTTTAACATGATTCATTGTAATTCTGCAAACACTCCAGCAGAAGTGGGATTGAAACTTGAGAAGGATCCTGAAGAGGAAGGGGTTGATCCTACTGAATATAGGAAAATGGTTGGAAGCCTAAGATACTTGTGCAACACTAGACCAGACATCAGTTACAGTGTTGGTCTGGTTAGTAGATATATGCAGAATCCTAGAATCTCTCATCTGATGGCCATTAAACGGATTCTGAGATATCTAAAAGGTACACATAATTTTGGGATTCTACTACCAGGAGGAGAATCAGAAGGAGAACTAAGAATTAGTGCTTACTCTAACTCAGATTGGTGTGGAGACAAAAGTGATAGGAAGAGCACTGCAGGATATGTATTTTTCTTGAATGGAGCACCAATCTCCTGGAGCTCTATAAAAGAACCAGTAGTGGCTCTTTCCTCATGTGAGGCTGAATATATTGCAGCCTGTGAAGCTACTTGTCAGGCGGCTTGGCTAAGTTCCTTAATGAGTGAATTGAAGATTGAAGTGGAAGGGAAGGTGAGACTGCTTGTGGACAACAAGTCAGCCATAGACCTGACCAAACATCCTGCATCGCATGGCAGGAGTAAGCATATTGAAACTCGTTTCCACTACATCAGGGAACAAGTTAGTAAAGGGAAGCTTGAAGTTGTATATTGCAGATCCGAGGATCAGATTGCAGACTTACTCACTAAGGCACTGAAAGGAGAACGCTTTCTAATACTTAGAAAGCAGATCGGAGTAAAGAAGGTGGAGATCAAGGCAGATCTACAGAACAGAGCTACGAAAACCTAGGGTTTTCATCTCTGGAAGGAGATTCGTCTGGAGGAAAGTGTTTTCACGAGTTTAATCGGTGAAAATCGTTTCCGAGTCCAAATGAAGCATTTGTACCGATTATTAATCGGTGAAAAACGCTTAGATTCATCAGATGCAAAGTTTTACCGATTTGATCGGTGAAAAGTTTTTTTGTTTCTCCAAAATCATGTTTTGTTTAGGAGGAGTGTTAGATAAACAAAACAGATTTCAGTTAATTTCACTTGTATAAATGCTGTAAACCTACTCTATTTGTGGTTGATGAAAATTAGAAGTATATTCAGTACCTGTTGTGTGATTCTCTCTCTGTAGTCTCATTTTTCTCTGGTGTGTGTGTGCTCCGGTGTGTGCTCCGGCGTGTGGTGGTGGTGCCTGGTGGAGGAGGGTGAAAACCCTAGCAGAGCAACCTCTCTACGTTTCCCTCTCATTCTCTCTGTTTCTGTTTTCTCTCTCTTGGCACGTGGGTATTACTCTTAAAAGAGTAAAGTGCATCTTTCTGGTGTTTTACGTTTCTGCCCTCAAAATCTAATACTTATAAATGAGTTGTTAGCTGTAAGTAGTGTCAAAATAATACTTCTTTTCCCCTTCCATCATTTCCAAGAAAATGTTTATCTCAGAAAGTATATGTTCATTCGGTAAAACCCTTTCTTTATCCCATTCCTTTGAACTACTACTCTTTATTAGCTATTAATAAGTTTATTTAGCATAAACTCCATTAGAAGCAACATCAGCTATAAGCTATCCAGATTTCAGACTTGATTTTGTACTATTGTTTGCTTTTCATGTGAATTCATATGCTAACATGTAATATCGTAGAGGCTAAAAGCCACTGCGACAAGTTTCATTAGTATCATTGTGTTAAAGAAGATTGCTTAATTTAGAGACTTTTTCCATATAATAAATGAACTTTAAATTTAATTTAACCGTATAAAATTAATTTATAAATTTATTATTATAATTTTTAATATATTTTTTTCATATTAAGATATATATTTTAAATATAAAAAAATATTAATAAATGATATGATAATAAAATTGGATAATAAGTGATAATGAGATTTATATTTATTATTATATTATAAATGTTTTAACATTTTTTTTCTTTCATCAATCTTAACTTTAATAAAAACAAATTTAGCTTACTTGTTGATGTTGGATTGGTACAATGGACCATCAATCCAATTCGATGTGTCACCCGACTTAACATAGATTAGCTATTTAGTGAGTCAATCCAACTCAACTCATTTATTAACGAGTCGAAAAAATTTAAACCTGATCTGACTCATCATTGGTTGGTGGGTTAGATAGGTTGACTCACTAGCTCACTTAATTACAAGTTTTTAAATTTAAAAAAAACTACAATTTATTTGTAATTCAAATTTAAATAATTTCACTTTAAGATGATGTTAAACTGTAAAAACAATTCAAAATAAAAAATTAACATAAAACTCAAATATAATCTAAAAGTAAACCAATGAATAAATAAATTTATAATATTGATAATTTTTTGGTCACTTATCAATTTATAATATTAAAGTCTTAAATAAATAAAGTTATATTATTTTGTTATCTTAAAACATCATTTTCTTTATTTTCATTCACAATACAATAAAAAATATTAACTAATAATACTAAAATATACAAAAACAAATAATTAAATTAAACTAAATTGATTATGAGGCTAATTCAGTGTAGATTTAATCTAAGTGAAACAAATTATAAGCCAACCACATTAAAAATTATCACATATAAAAAAATTATTTACTTTTAAATCCAATCGAAACCGTAATTGACCAAATTAACCTTGCAAATTCTAATAATTTTGACAACATTACTAATATTCATTCAAAAGGATATAATTACAATTTCACAGAGATAAAATTTCAAATCACATAATTAAAAGACTTAATTATACACGTTATATCACACCAAAACTGTAGTACTGCATATATTTTTCTATTAACTTTCCTTCTCTGTCAATCTAGGAAAGTGTGCAAACTTTAAAACAAGGAAACTATGATAAGAAGTTGAAGTGACGGCATCTGCTTGTGTAGCTAGCTAATTCAGCTGTAGTCCATTCTGAATTCTTGGTTTAGCCATACCCTCGTGTGTGTGTGTGTATATATATATATATATATATATATATATATATATATATATATTGAACAATCATCATTCAGCATCGAAATTTAAGGGAATCAATCTGAAAAGAAAGAATTTGCTAGGCAGTGGGTAAGTTCAAAGAGAAAAGAACAACTGTAGACAGTTCAAAGAGAGAAAAAAAAAACAGCTGTAGACTTAAATGACAAAGATATGTGACATTTTTTATTCCGCTCCTTATTAATAATAAAACATTATGGGCGATACTCTTTGCACGTTGATGGTCATTGGTCTATACCATGAATCTGAAAACATAAGAATGAGAAGACAAAAATGGTTTGTCATTTTTAGATTAAAAAAAAAAGTGGAATCATTATTGTACAATAAAAGCAAGTACGAAGATGTTCTATCTTTAGGGGACGGCAGAATGAAAGACAGATGAAGTTGGCTTATAGACAAAGAAAAGAGACATGTTAGCTAATAGTGTTTAATATTATCCATCAGACACAAATTGGCAGCTACGTATCTATATCTATCTTTCTATGTATAGATATACAGATACACGTAGAGATATAGATATTTGTTAGGTGTAGAAACATAAGGTATTGCTTGCTGCAGTTGGCATGCATAAAAATAAAGAATCAACATTGTCGTGGATAAACGCACGATGGACACAAATGGAAAGAAAAAGAATATAACTTTTATATATATATATATATATATATATATATATATATATATATATATATATATAAAAGAGTGTAGCGGAATAATTAACGTGTATATAATAAAAAAAAGAGGTAAATTAATTTAAATAATACATAAAAATCAAAGATAAATTAACTATACATAAATTTACTAAATTACAAAAACTATAACAGGTATTTGTAAAGATTTTTTTATAACAAAAACACTTCAACTTTACGTTAACAATACGGTCACATGAACTCCAAAACCAAATTATAAATCGAGTTAGGTTCTAAACAGCAGTTGCAATTGCAACAGTAATATACAGCAGTGAACCATTGTTGTGCATTGATCTTTTTGTTGTGTTTCTTTCACGACTATTTGCAGAGATGGATTATAGCACTTTATAATTTGTGTTAATGAAATACACGTTGTATATGGTTATAGGACCAAATCTATAAATCATACAGTCAATTATAAATAAAAAGAAAGAAACATATATAATATTAATGAGCTTCCAATAAATGGAAAGCTCCTGCAGAAAGCTTTGGATTTGTAGGGTATGGGAAATTTGATTCCTTTCTTATTTTGGTGTGTGGTTGCATTTCTGACAGCTAAAGTTTCCTATTCTCAACCTTTAACACATTAATGGCAAACACTCCCATATGAACCTGTTTTGTTACATCTTTTCCTAGAAACAGAAAAAGTATTAAAACAGCATAGAAATGTGGTCCCTTTACGGTACTAGTGCACGTTGACATATATATATATATATATATATATATATATATATATATATATATATATATATATATATATATATATATATATATATATATATATATATATAAGAAATTAGACACCAATAAATATTCGAAAGTTAAATACAATCTATAATTTTATTTTAAAATTAATATAAAATAAAATAAATCTTTAAACAAAAAATAATCAATAATATATAATACATCATTTAACTATAATTTGCATTCACATAAATTGCCTATTCACCAATCCATACTTTATTGGAGCTCTTCACTTAATAAACGACGAATTAATATAAATTAAATGTTTCCCGACCACTTAAAAAAAAGTATATGAAAGTACGAAACTGAAGATTTAGAATTTTAGAAAAAACAAAATAAAAAAATTAATAACTTTCAGCTCATTTAGAATACCTTATTCTATGTTGTATAGACTAGAATTTGACGGGTCTCTTCAGTAGAGCTGGTTGAAATCACTTAAAACTTTGACGTGACATGTGTTCTCATTAATGTGAAAGAATAAAAAAAAAACATTTTTCATCTCTAGTGTTTCTTTTTTTAACTGCTCTGTCTCAATTTCTTATTAACGATGAAAGATAATATAATTAATAATTCATTAAACTAAGTAGGTTTTTCTTTTTAATTAAAACCTGAACTTATTATTTAAGAAAACTTTTATTAAATTTAAATAAGAGCTTGGTCTCTTATAAATTTGGCCAAAACTACTTAAGGGTTTGAATTAACATATAGATTTACTTAAAGGTATATTCACACCAGTAAACCTAGTAATAAATTTGACCAATTTATACTTCTTATTACCATAAAAGAAATTGATCAAATTGACCTATTAAACCTACTAAACCTACTAAGCTTTTTAAAATCTAAATAAACCTTGGTTTTTTATAAAAAAAATTAAAAACCTAAAATCTAACTATTTCAATAAAAGAAATTAGTCCAAGCTAAACTGAGACTAGTTAAATTATAGACTTAGTTACTTCACATATTTTCACTTAAACTACATTCTTTTTTACACCATTATACATATTAAATTATTTGGTTCTCGATGGATCATGTCTGAATAAAATATATGTTAAATATAAGAATTCACTCAGAAAGTAATGTCACCGTAGTGTAAGAACTACACAATCGTAAAGGAGAATCATTACAAAGTGATTAACATTAAACATTATTAAAGCATGCTTCAACTGAAAGCCATGCATGAACAATATCAAGTCCACCAACTCGTTGTATAAACACATGTGTGAACAATATTAAGCTCATCAACTAGTCCTATAAATGCATGCATGAACAACAAGCCCACCAATCAGTCCCATAAACACACATAGTAGTAAGGACTAAAGGTGAGTTTGCTTAGTACTCTAATATACACTTATTTCACGTTAAATACTCATTAAAACATTAGAGCACTTTTTGCAAGTACTTTCTGGTTACGTAACCAACCCAAAGACAAAAGTTAGACAAATAACAATAGTAGGAGTACATAGGATAAACCATGCTCTTATAGGACTACCCCAGTCTTGTAAGAATATTTTGGCATCCATTGTGAGGTCGAGGATAGCCTTGTCAAACAACATGTAAACATAATAAACATGGCCAAATCAAAGTGACAAGGACTACATGAAGAACGTGAGAACCACGTGGAACATATGAATATGATATGAGAATTAAGAAGGGAACTTGAATCCTTTAAGAGAAAAAAAAACATACTCAAGCCCCCAAGAAACCTAGAGACGTGTTATTAAAGCCCAAGTTCAACAGTTATATATACCATCTTAAATGTGGATCAGGCTTGTATTATGGAAGAAGCCTTAAACATAGATCTTCTTCCTCCAATGAGACACACTCCTTCACCCATAAATATAGACCAAAGTAGATACTATCAATACCACCACAACTTTGTCACATGACCAAGGATTGCTAGGAATTAAAAGGCAAGATCGAATAACTAGTGCAAATGGAACATTTAAGCCAGTTTGTTAAGAAAAACCCTACCCAAGAAGAGTGAACCAACCACCAAGAATGACCACGATAAAGGACCACAATAAAGGAGGAACCAGAAGCAATGGAACCCACAGCGTTGGAATAGAGTTTCAACCGCAACGTAGTCCTTTACAGGGGGCAATTAATACCATATGAGGATGCTTTGCAGGAGGTGGCTCCTCTAAGGGTACTCACAAGAAATGTCTTCAAGCTATCAAACACTCTTATGTGGTCAGCATGATAGGATGAAGAATGCTTGAGATAGATATCCTTCAGCGATGATGACTTCCACATTACAAACACCAACAAAGATGTCCTGATGGTAATTACTGTGGAAGTGTTTGACTTCATTATTGAGAAAACCGTAGTAAATCAGGGTAATTGACTTCATTATTGAGAAAACCTTAGTAAACCAGGGTAATTTAGTTGACATCCTATACTAAAGTACTTTCCGGTGGCTAGGCCTTCAAGAATAGTCCTTTCATCACCACATCGAGCAAATAGTAGACTTCTCATGAGAAAGGATCGACATTTGCAAATACAATGACATGGATACAAGGTTTGGAGGAACACATATCTAATACCTTATAATTGATACCAATAAATCGTACAACATCCTCTAGGGGAAACCCTCATTAAACTTGTTAGGGGTAATTGTGTCGACACCTCACCTAACGATGAAATTCCCAACTGATAGGGGGAAATAATCATAACCTAAGTGGATAAAAAGGCAACCCAAGAATGCTACACAACCAATTTGAAGTTAGTGCCTGCCTACCATAGGTTGGTAGAAGCAAACTAGGAGTTGATAGTAGTCATGACTAACTTAAACCCTAAAGTCAACGATGACGCTTGGATGGAGCCGAGGGTGGAAGTCATCCTCGTGAGGTTATGAGATAAGAACCAAAATATGATTCTCGAAGGAAATTTAAAATCGAAAGAAGGGTTAAGAATAATTGGCCTGTTAACCAAGAATAAGGACCTTTTTGCTTGAACTACAACTGATATGTTGGGCATTCACCTGTCAATCATATCACACAAAAGAAGACAAAGTGGGGGAAGAAGAGGACAACGACAACAAAAGAATAGACCCAGAAACTCCTTCAAGAAAACTTCATTAGATGGGTCCAATAATACAATATGTGGTGGCAAGTGTATTACAAGTGAAAAAGAACAAAGTGGCATATGTGTACAAATTACACATACCTTGATAAAGCTTGCCTAAAATACATTTACCCGTTGTCGAGCATCGATAAATACACATGTTTGCGCTCGATAAGGAGAAGGTCATCTTCATTAACAAAGCAACAAAATATCGCTATGAAGTGATGTTGTTTGAATTAAGAAACTCAAGACGAAGATTGATAGACCAAGTATTCCATAATCAAATAACCTTAAACTTGGAAGTGTATATCGATAACATGGTGGTGAATTTAGATGACATATGCAAACATATAATAGACTTGGAAGAAGTATTCAACCAGCTCCATAAGTATAACAAGAGGCTTAACCCTCTTAAATGTGTGTCAGGTATGCACGAAGGAAAATTTATGGGTTTATACTCATCAATAGGGGTATATCGGCCAACCCCAACAAATGTCAAGCAATCACAACAATGAGGATTCCAAGGAGCTTGAAAGAAGTTCAACGATTAGAAGGTAAGTTAATGGCCTTCTCAAGATTCCTTCCTAGATTAGCCAACCACATCAGACTTATCCTAAAAGTCATTAAGAAGGTTGAAAAGTTTGTATGGGATGAAAAATTAGAGAAAGCCTTTGCTAGAATGAAGGATGCCCTGACCTCCCCTATGGTCTTAAGTAAGTTAGAACCATCTAAACTGTTGCAAGTCAACTTGTTGGTATCTTCAGAAGCGCTCAGTGCCATCTTCATCTAAAGAGATAACCAACAACAACCGATATACTTTATCAACAGAGTACTCCAAGAAGTGAAGACTTGATACTACCTTATTGAGAAAATGGCTTTAACATTGGTCCATAAGGCTAGGTGACTATGACCATACTTCAGACACTAGGTCATAGTTAGGAAGGATGACCCTATACATAGAATCATTAGAAAACTAGAATTGGTTAGACGAATGATATCATGGTTAATCAAGTTGTCAAAATACATATTGAGATACACACTAAGAGGACATATCAAGGTTAAGTGTCTTGTTGTTTTCATCTATGAATTGCATGAAGTAATAAGCCTTGTTAGTGTTGAGTGGACTCTTTATGTAGACAACTCAGGAAATTGCACAGATAGTGGAGCAAGGATAGTACTAGAGGGTCCCAAAGGGATAAAAGTCGAGCAATCATTACGTTTTTAGTTTAAGAGCTCCAACAACCAAGGCAAGTACAAAACAATGATAGTCAAAATATTGCTAGCACTAGACATGAACATACAAGAGGTGATGTGTCATAGTGACTCTCAATCTCATGATTGGTCACATAAAAGACTAGTTCTAATTAAAGTGATAATCGATTATCCTGAATGATAATCGTTTATTTGCGCGTCCTACACAATATTAAACAAACACTAGTGGAAAAACAGCATATAACGTCATGCGTTCAACGTCGCAGCACTCAATATCCAACGTTCTATTAAGCACACAATTAATGCTCCCAAGTACTTCAATTCCCTTCACGTCCCAGCCTGGCAGCCTACGATGTTCTATGGGAGGGTTGATGGAATCCTGCCTGATGTGTTTCTCAGTGTCCTTTTTTTGTAGTTTTTCATATTTTATTGTGCACGTATTTTAGCTTGTAAAGAGCATGGGTTACTATAAATACCCAGCTCCCCACAGACGGCGCCACTTGATGGACGAGCGCCCAAGGAGAGGTCGATTGAAGTTGTGCGAACACGATTCGGAGTCCTCGAGGCTTCCTCTAGAGATGAACGCAGCGGAAAATGACAAAAACTCGAAGAAGAACAAGAACAGAGGGTTACACTCGATAAAAACCCTAGAAATGGAAGGAAACCCAATATGAACCGATTAATCGGTTCAAAATGAAGATTGAACGGTGGAAAAGGTTTGGAACAGATCAAGAGTGATTTTAATTGGCTAAAATCAGAGAAAATGATGACAGATGAAGAAACCCTAGCAGAGAAGATGATATTCGGTGGAAAATGATGAAAATGAGTGGAAACCTTAGAAGAAGATGAGGAAGTGTGGTGAACGAAGAGAAGATACCTTCGAAGACGTGTATGTAGTGCGGATCTGTGGTTGGAGACAATGGAGCTCTCGAGAGCGAGAATGAGACGCTCTGAGATGTGGATGGATGCGCGAGAGAAAGAAATGAGAGGCGCGGTCTGAAGATGTGGCTGAGGCGTTGGAGCGGTGATGTAAGGAGGATCTGACGCGTGCACGAGGGTGGCAGTGTAGAGTCAGCGTGGAGGATGAGTGAGAAGCACAATGGTTAACGTGGAAAAATGAGAGAATGAAGAAGGTGCTTGGAAGGTGGCTAGAGGGAGTCTTTAGCCTCTCTAGCATATGACTTTCAAGAGAGAATTATTTCTGAAGGTCAGAAAATCAAATTCTCATTAATCTCAAAAGTACCAATACAAGAGAGGAGTTGGGTATTTATAGTAACCCATGCTCTTTACAAGCTAAAATACGTGCACAATAAAATATGAAAAACTACAAAAAAAGGACACTGAGAAACACATCAGGCAGGATTCCATCATACCCTCCCTCTTAAAAAAAAATTGTCCTCAAATCTGGCAATCGCCTTATGAAGAAGCTCCACACAATCTTGGGAGCAGAGCCATGAAGTGGCCTTATTCCTTTAGATATACTTTTCTTCCTCCTGGATCAAACACGAATCTGCAATACACATCAAATATATCTTCAGTTAATATCAATCCAGGAAAGAATTTTTCTTTAAAAACAAGAGAATAAGAACTTCTAATACTTTGATTTGTAATCTTTAAAAATTTTAGAAGTCCAAATTCAATTTTGTCTTGAGTTAATTGTTTTCTTAAAGATAACAATAACTCAAGATTTGAATTGTCATATTTTGAGAATGTTTTCATAGAATATATAATGACAATTTTAAAAGAGAAGTCAATATTTGAAGAATTAACCATGATTGGAAAAGAAGTAAAGATTTGAAAACCTTCCCTTTTAGGTTTCATAGTCTTGGAAAGAATAGAATTTGTCATCAATAACAATTTCTCCTTTTCTTTCTTCTCTCTTTCTTGCCTTTCTCTCTTTTCTTCTTTTCTCGCTTTTTCTTTTCTTTCTTCTTCTTTTCTTTTCTCTTCTTCTCTTCTTCTTCTCTCTTCTTCTCTTCTTAATTCCTTTCTTCTTCTCTCTTCTCTTTTCTCGTTTTCTTTTCTCTCTCTCTTCTCTTCTTCTTTCCTTTCTTCCTCTTCTTTTCTCTCAATCTCTCTTTCTCTTTTCTTATCCCTGATTTCTTTAAGTCTTGCCCCAAATTCTAGTTCTCTACGAAGAAACCCATGATCTTTTAAACTCTCAAGAAATAATTTTCCATTATCAATGCAATCCCTAATTAGTTCCAGGTTTCTTTTAATACTTGAAGGCACAAACTTTCTTCTCATGTAAGCTTTTAAATCATGCCAATCACGTATGGAAGACTTTCTACCTTTTCTAACATGATATTGTCTTTCATCCCACCACTCACTTGCATGCTCTTCTAACTTAGAGAGATATATACTAAGGACATAATATTCACTCTCTTCATAAAACCAAGGATTTATTTTATCAATTTCTTTTTCCCAAGCTAGGTATGTTAATGCACCTATGTCTTTACCAAAGGATGGAAGATTCCTAGCTTGTTTAAACATTTCATCAACATTATCTAACCTAGAAGACCTATATGAACTATAAGAAGACATCTTTTGTTTTTAAGAGTTTTCTTAATTTAAAGGGTTAAAAACTTTCACTTAGACAAGTCCCAGGTAAGAGAGGTGAGCTAAAGAGCTGCTTAAGTACCAAGTCTTGCCTTGCTAGAAATGCCTTAGGCTACTAACTAATTACCCCTTAAACTAAAATCACCTTTAAAATCAAAGGACACGACTCAAAAAAAAAAACAAACACATACAAAGACTAGACTCCTAATTACAGACTCTAATGTGGTAAGGCTTAGAGTTTAATCTCTTTTAGCCTATCCATCCCTAAAACGTGAACATATCAAAAATTCAAACAATCAAAACAATTAAGAGCGGACTCTAATAACCCCTACGTGAAACACAAATCAAAACAAATCAAATCAATATTAAAGTCTACTCCTATGGTGAGGCTTGTTGCTTTGGTTAACAAGACACACTCACCTGTCTAGCTATGCTAAAATTAATGCAAGTAAAGTTGCCAAGAGTTTGAAAGAGCACCAAGGACTCTTCCAAAGCACTTGGACTTTATAAAAGGCCTTTTACAAAACAAAACTAAAGCTAACAGTGGGCTAACACAAGCCTATTACAAACAAAAAATGAAACTAAAAGAAAGCTAGCCTATCAGCCTATTACACATCAAATGGAACAAAAAAATACACAACATGCACGCTGCCACGGTCCTGGTCCACTTCATTCAGCTTTATTGCACCACTTTGTGCTTCTGCTATCAATTCTCTTGGTCTTTCCTTATCAGTTTCCTACAAAGGCAAATGCACAAATCTTCAATCAAAATTTCCTTAGCTAAAACAGATTACACAAGGTGATGTGTATATATATATGGCAGTAAGCACTTCCCTTTTCTCGGTCTTGTGCCCTTGATGCAGTCACAAAGAAGATGTCTTTTGCTCTCTAAGAATAAACTGCAAGAAAATCACACCCAATTCAACAAATCACAACATCCAACAAATTGCAAGCTATAACACAAACAGTTTAAACAAACAGAAGCAATATAGCTAAGCAACTTCCCTAATTAATGCTATTTCTAGTTGTTGGCTTTAGTGGACTTTGTTGTAGGTTCTTCCTCGTGCTCAACTAATCAGCATATTCATTCTTCACTTGTAGACATCCTACACTGCATTCTTGTAACTGATGCACTAGCTATATGACACCAATTAAATCAAGTCTACACAGCTACACCAAAAACAGTAGATACACCACATGATACAATGCAGGAAAAATGAAGAATAAGTTGATTCACAATTAAATGACCAGTATAGCCTGTATAGCAAATCAGTGAATTAAACTGGTCAGAATCAATGGACCAAACTGGTGACAACAATGTTCGAGATTAATCAAAAGTAGCAGACCAATCTGATCAAACCAATGAAATACAATGTGCAGCAGTATGTGCAGAAGTATGTGTAATCAGGAATTGGCAATTAAAACAGTGTTGATGCAACAAAATGAAGAAGTTCAAAATGCAATCAGAACAGGTAAAGTAGCAGTGATTCAAGAAACAAATTAAGGTTCAAAATGAATGCAAGAGCAGATTAAAATGAGTACAATCACAGCTGCTCTAGTTTGATCACTCAAACTCCTTTTCCTGCACAATGAACAGTCAGCAACACAATTAGATGAACAATGAAATTCTCTATTTCAAATTGCCAAGGAATTAGGCCAAGTCAGCCTTACAAAACTCACAACACTCAGGCTTCTCTTTTGAAATTTAAAGCACATAAATGAAAAGGTTTGGAAGGAAGATTCTCCCTTGGCAGTTCAAGGCTTGAGAGTCTTTCAGACCACCACCACCTAAGATACTACCAAGCACACAAACCTTCTTTCAGATTCCAGAAACCAGAGCAGAACAGGACAGCCACAAGCAAATGGAATGACAACACAGGAAAGCAACTGGCTCAAGGTCAACTCTAGACCAGATTACAAAAGCAAACAAAATCTCGATTAAAGAACAACATATCAGAGTTCACACGTGCACTGAGACAAAACCAGAACATTCAACAATGACAATCAAGAAACAAAGCTTTTGATCAAAGTGAGCACTCAAACAGGATCCTAAGATCACTTCTAGAGTAGATTTCAAAAGCAATAAAAAGATCAAGAAAAAATTGCAGAGTTTTTGTAAACAAATGTTCAAACTAATTCACTTTATTTCAGAATTGTAGTGCAGCATCTAACATTGTTAATTTCAGCCTTATGCACTATTTTATAATGAAATCAGTAGAATCAACTCCAATTACAAGTGTTACTCCTAGGTTCAAATTCAAATCACAGATTTAGTGGTTGTTTTGTACAAGATTACAAGTACTACTGATGTGATGCAGATTTTTGTGGACTTAATCATCAACCACTTACAAATTTTAAGCCAGAACAACTTTGACACAAAGGTGCAGTAACACAAGTCAAATCAAATTTAATTCTGCAGAAAAGAAATTAAAGCACTCAGACACAACGACTCTAGGATGTACTGATGTTAGAACTTAGTAATGATCTAATAGTAAGGAGAACAAACACACATTCTCAAAACATTAACACAGATTTCAAAGAAAAACCAGTTCGGTGTAGCTGGCCAAATGAAAGACTGATGTTGCTGTAAGCATCTTGCACCCAAGCTCAATGCAACATTTCATAGCTTAATTGGTGTGCATTTGCTATCCACAAAGCAGATTCAACTTTCAGCTCACAGAATTTCAAAAGTGCAATACAATTACATGTAATGGTCAGCATCAAAAACTCAAGACAACTTCAGATAAATGAAATGACATTAAAACTGCTGTTGAAGTCTGCATCAAGCTCATTCAATTGAATGTCACTGCTTATGATGATGGACAGATCTTACTCAAAGCAAAAACTCAATTGAATCACAGTTAAACTCAGATTTAATTGACAATTAAAACAAAGCAACATGACATAGACAAAACAGAAATGGATTTCAAAACATAAAAGACTCAAACAAAAACTTGCACCGAATTAAAATGATAATAAGACTCAAAAATAATGACTCAAGCACAGGACACGCAACCTGGAAACCTAAACAGATATGAAGCTAATCAAAACACGAAACACAAACAAGATTCGCAACAACTTAAATAAAAAAAAACAACAAATCAAGACATTAAAGGGAAAATGAGGAACAACACGTAAATGAAGAAAACGCAACAGAGATGCGAAACAGAAACTCAGAATCAAGACAAAATCAAATGAAACAAAACTCAAAACAGAAACGATGAACGAAAACAATGACAGAGATACTTAGCTTTGAAACGTGCTCGACCTTGCTCTAAATACCACTTGATGGACGAGCGCCCAAGGAGAGGTCGATTGAAGCTGTGCGAACAAGATTCGGAGTCCTCGAGGCTTCCTCTAGAGATGAACGCAGCGGAAAATGACAAAAACTCGAAGAAGAACAAGAACAGAGGGTTACACTCGATAAAAACCCTAGAAATGGAAGGAAACCCAATATGAACCGATTAATCAGTTCAAAATGAAGATTGAACGGTGGAAAAGGTTTGGAACGGATCAAGAGTGATTTTAATTGGCTAAAATCAGAGAAAATGATGACAGATGAAGAAACCCTAGCAGAGAAGATGATATTCGGTGGAAAATGGTGAAAATGAATGGAAACCTTAGAAGAAGATGAGGAAGTGTGGTGAACGAAGAGAAGATACCTTCGAAGATGTGTATGTAGTGCGAATCTGTGGTTGGAGACAATGGAGCTCTCGAGAGCGAGAATGAGACGCTCTGAGATGTGGATGGATGTGCGAGAGAAAGAAATGAGAGGCGCGGTCTGAAGACGTGGCTGAGGCGTTGGAGCGGTGATGTAAGGAGGATCTGACGCGTGCACGAGGGTGGCAGTGTAGAGTCAGCGTGGAGGATGAGTGAGAAGCACAATGGTTAACGTGGAAAAATGAGAGAATGAAGAAGGTGCTTGGAAGGTGGCTAGAGGGAGTCTTTAGCCTCTCTAGCATATGACTTTCAAGAGAGAATTATTTCTGAAGGTCAGAAAATCAAATTCTCATTAATCTCAAAAGTACCAATACAAGAGAGGAGCTGGGTATTTATAGTAACCCATGCTCTTTACAAGCTAAAATACGTACACAATAAAATATGAAAAACTACAAAAAAAGGACACTGAGAAACACATCAGGCAGGATTCCATCAAGGGTAGAAAAGAAAAAAGATCTGAAAGTACGGTACCTTTTGGCGGAAGAACAAAACGTCGAATACCAACAGAACTTGACGTTGTATTAATGCTCTCGTGTTTAAAAGAAAAAACTAAAAAGAAATAAAAAGGTAGAAACTTTTGGCTTCCAATACTACGTCTGAGCCCCTTCAAATTCGACTTAACCTTTGCAATTTATAAGAAAAAATTAATAAAAAAAGGCGCGTTGTTTTAAGAGAAAACGTCGAATGGTTTGGGACTTCGACGTTGTTTTTAAACATAACGTCAAATTTTTGTTGTATGCGACGTGAAAGTTTTTTATTGAACGTAAAAACAAAACACAATCTCACTGTTTGTTCGCGGTTCCGTTTCTGCTTGAACTTTCTTCTTGGTGGACGATTGGGATAAGAAAGAAGGTTATTTTTAAGTCGTTTCTGTCTTTGTAATGTCATTTGGTTCTCATTTCTAAGTTTGACCGATTGTTTTTCGTTTATCTTTAGGTTGTTTTTCGTATAGGGTCAGCGAACTTCATCATCTTCTCTAGTGACACCATTTGAAGTATGTTTTTTTTCTTACAATACTCTTACGTATGATGTATGTGCTGATGGTATCGGAGGGGGTATTTTTCGAAGAGTATAGCGCAGCGGAATTAATACTCAGAGAGTGGAAAGCGTATTCGATCACAATTAAACTTAATTTGGTCCTTTTAGTAAAAGTAATTTTCTTTCAGAAAATTAATCAAACAGTTGATATACGTAAAATAAAATGAGTTTAGGGAATAAGAAGATCAACACAGAATTTTTATCCTGGTTCGAATCAAAAGATTCTACGTCCAGTCGTTAATCACTATAAATAGTGATTAACCTTTTTCACTAAAAAATTGTTTAACAAATTACAAGATAATGAACAAGAATAAAATGAATAGAACCACTCTACCAACTTGAAGAGAACCGCTTCAGCAATCGACCAACGATTCACAAGCTTCTCCTTTCACAAGACCGGGCAGAGCACCTTGCTAACTTGAAGAGAGTCTGCTCCGACTATCGACACACGATACGCGAGCCTCTCCTTTCACAAGACCAAGCAAGGGAACAATGAACAAAAAGCTCTCTAAGAACGTTCCTCTGAAACACAGTGTTCTAAGCTTTCTCAGTTCAAAAACGTTGCTTTCTAATTTCTCCAAAACAAAATATATAGCCAAGTACACTGAGTGCCAAAGGTCAGCTCCCAACTGCCATGAATAATCGATTATTGTAAGTGATAATCGATTATTCAAGTCCGTTATAGGTTTTCAAAAATGTGATAATCGATTATATGAAGTGATAATCGATTATTCAAGTATGACTTGTGATAATCGATTATTGCTTAATCATAATCGATTATTGTAGTTAAAAATGCAAGTTTACAAGGTTTACAAGAATTTCCTACTACATTTAATTTCTACAAATTGCTTTTAACTAATTCTAATATCTTCTGCAACTAAAACTTCTTGTAGCATCATCAAAACAAATTTCTTCAAGATTTACCAATACTCCTTATTGGTAACATGTGCTCGTGTTTGTGTTGTGTTTGTCAATTCTGGACATATGATATCTATATGTATAACGATACTATGATAGTTTTTTTTCCTTCAACGTATGATATTTGTGTTCGTTCGTTGTCAGCGAACTTCGTCATCTTCTCCAGTGACACCATTTCAAATTTGGTTTTTTTCTTCCTTCAATATCTCTTACGTATGATATATGTGTTCATGTTTGTCGATTCTGGACGTATGATATATGTATAACGATAGATATTTGTGTTCGTGTACGTATACTATGATAGTTTATTTTTTTCCTTCACCGTATGATAGGTATTTATTTTGTTTCTCTACGTAAATTAGTTTTTTTTTCATGGATTCTTTTCGTTTAGTGTAGTAGTATGGATCGAAGCTGGATTCATCAGTGTCGTATAAGTGAGGGGTTTCTGAGTTCATACAATATGTTAAAGAGCACGCAAAACCAGTGAACGGGGCATATTTTTGCCCTTGTGTTTGTTGTCTCAATCAAGTATATGAAGACTTGGACAACGTCCGTGATCATCTGTTTATCTATGGAATAATGAGAAGTTATACAGTTTAGACTTGGCATGGGGAAGTATTATATAAGCCAACAACTTTAAGAGGTTCGGATTACGTTGACGAATGGATGAGTGATCATTTAGACGAAATGGTACATGACATTGGCTAAGAAAATTTTGGAAGAGCTCATTTATACGATAGTATTAAGAACAATTCAAAGCAAGAGTTGTATCCAGGATGCATCAATTTTACAAGCCTATCGGCTACATTGAAATTTTTTTGTTTGAAAGCAAGAAACGGATGGACTGATAAAAGTTTCACGGAATTGTTGGAGTTGCTGAAAGAGATGCTACCAGAAAATAACACGTTACCTATCCGTAATTACGACGCGATGAAAATTCTATGTCCAATGGGTTTGGAATACCAAAAGATACATGCATGTCCCAATGACTGTGTATTGTATAGAGATCAATATGCTTCAATGAAGGTGTGTTCGACTTGTGGTTCGTCACGATTTAAGAAGAAACTTGATGGAAATAACGATGAACACATCGGCTAAGGTCATGTGGTATTTACCTATAGTACCTAGGTTGAAACGATTGTTTTTTGTTAAAGAAGATGCGAAGAATCTTATGTGGCACGTTGATGGAAGAAAATGTCATAATCTTCTTCGACATCCAGCTGATTCCCCAATATGGATGAACATTGATGGCACATTTCCCGAATTTAGTGCAGAGCCGTGAAACTTAAGACTTGCACTTGCTACCGATGGTATGAATCCTTATGGAAACTTAAGTAGCAAACATAGTTCATGGCCAGTTATTTTGATGATTTACAATCTATCTCCTATGTTATGCATGAAGAGAAAATACGTGATGTTGTCTATGATGATATCGAGTCCTAGACAACCTGGAAATGACATTGATGTTTATCTAAAACCATTAATTGACTATTTAAAAATGTTGTGGGAAGAGGGCGTCTAGGTCTTCGATTCATATTCAGAAGAAAACTTTCGTTTGTGTGCAATGTTGTTTTGCACCATAAATGATTTCCTAGCATATGGGAACTTGAGTGGTTACAGTGTTCAAGGTCATTTTGCATGTCCGATTTGTGAAGAAAATACTAGCTATCTTNTACGGGTTCTAAATGTAGGACGGGTTTGGTATTATCTAACTCCAAAAGCTAGCTCAACGGCGATAATTGTCCAAAATCTTATTCCAAGGGACATTTTGGATCATATATAAAAAATGGTATAAATATGAACTGGGTGGAGTTAACTAACTTGATTATAAAAAGTATGTTCAATGTAAGAAACAAGCATCACCTGAACAAGAAGCTCAGTTTTCAACCGTCTACTTGCTTCATGTTCACTACGAGATTCCCCACGTTGACTAATGATTGCATCAATTTCGTCAAGAAATATTGTTGAGGGTGCATGATGCCTTGCAAGTTCAAATAACACTTTCACTAACTTCTCCGAATCACCTGCAGTCCAAAATAACTTCTGAAATGCACATATTCAATAAGTAAAAAACTACAACAAAGAGGAAGCCGAAAGAGGAACGCGTTAAAAGCCCTCATTTATCAAAATAATGTTTCGCATATTAATGAGTTTTCCTCATCTTTGTCTCAGATTTATTTACGTAGCAACCTTTTAAGCAGTGCACTGTAAGCCACCCCGGCAGAATAAGAGAAGCAGTGCAGTGTGGTGTCCATTGCGGACAATAGTGCTTACGTGAATGAAATAGCGACCCTTGATACCAAAAATTCCTGTAAACACTAATAGTAGCCTATTGGGGTCTATTTAGAGGTGTTTTTTAGAGATTTTAATTTCCAAAACAATATTCTGCTTATGAAATCAATGAAAAAGCTGTTGCTTCTCATTATTCCTCTTGACCCAACCCTCTTTTTTCTGTACAAAGTTTCTTGAACTCATTTCTCTCAACCCAGCACTCTGGTGACTGGTTTAGGGGCCCTAGTGGATGAGATAGAACTTTTGATTCCAAAATTCCCTCTAAATGTATTAGCCTATTTAGGGGCCTATTTTAGAGATTTCAATTTCCAAAACAATATTCCGCTTATGACATAAATGAAAAAGCTATTGTTTCCAGTAGATCTTGACCCAACCCTCATTTTTCTGCACAAAGTCTCTCGACCTCATTTGTCTCTCACGCTAGCACTTTGGTGACTGGTTTATCACTTTCTCTGCCTCTGTTTTCTCTGCTCTGGAAACTGGTTGCTGGTTTCTCTGCTCTCTGACTGGGTCTGATAAGAGATTGCTGCTCTGCTCAACTCTTGTGACCTCTTGTTATGAGACATGGCAACATGTAAAAGACTTGTATTTGACTTTTGTCTTATTTAAGACACCAATGACTCTTTATGTTAATTACGACTGTCATGAGTAATTTTTAATTTGTATCATGTATGAGAATTTATATTTACTTGGTGTAAATTGTATAAAATACATAAAGAAATTAAGAAATAAAGGTTATCTATCTAGCACAGCACACTTATGGGACTTTTCTCTACACACTTCTATTGAGGATTTAATTAACACACTGATAAAGAAGCTACATTATCGTCTATGGGCATTTCAAAACCGTTCAATGAGCAAGGTAAATCCACAAATATGGATGGAATTATGAATAATATTGACATGCAAATAAACTATTTTTAAAATATGTACTGAACTAGAAGCTCTCGTCATCTTAGATCATATGCACCAATTTAATTGCATTTAAAGAATAAAACTAATAATAGATGCCAATAAAAAATTCAATTGTACTAAATGTTAAAGTACGAGTTCCACATAAAAAGAGTGGGGAGAAATACACCTATTTACAAAATAAAACAGATAGACATACACACACGGCAGTTCTTCAAGGCACTATTTTTAAATTATCATCGATTTAGTATTGACTCACGTAAATTATAGAATGACTTTAATGTAAGGAAGATATACAATGTGATGATTATTAAATTATAAATGCATCATGTCATAAAAAGTATTTTAGAGATATTAAAATTAATTTTCTTTCTTCTCACTTCATTCAGGACATAATAGTCTTTAAATAAATAATTCAAGTTTTGAACTATCTAGACAAAGATGTCAAATGTTGAGGGAGTTATCAGAAGATTAAAAAAAGTTTTTGCTTTGTTGAATGCTCTCTTTAAAAGGGTTACATTCTTTGAAAAAAAGGAAAAAGGAAGGAAGCCCTTAGGGGCAATTTCACATCATCAAGTGTTAGATTAAAGTTCAAGAGACCCTTTTATTTGATTTTGACTTTTTACTTAAATAACAAAGTGTAAAACAAATCTTTATAAGCATCATGACTTCATCAGACAAGTGGTTGCGTAGGTTCTATGTCTAATAAGTTTTTTGCCTGAACAGATTGCTTATGTTCTTTGTCTAATAAGTTTTTGCTTGAACAGACAATTAACATACTTCGTTTGACATATGATAAGCCTTGAAGATTCATGGTACACATCAAAGGATGTTTGACACTTCGTTTCTCTCTCGAGCATCTCACATCAAGATCTCTTGAAGAGCATGCTTAAAGGTGATCCATGCAAACGGCCTTTTAGAAAAGTCATAATGTTAGTGTTGCAAAGTGTATCAGCTGTATCAAATCTTGCACTTTTTTGGTAGAAAGAAGCAACCTGACTAGGCATCATAAACCATGTCGTGGATAACAGTAGTTGTGCAAAGAAGCCACAAGCATTGAATATGTCTACATGCTTAAACATGGTCAGACAAAAGACAATGAAGAAAAAAGCCTAAGAAAACTCACAAGGGATTTGTTAGAATATTTACCCCATTTATCATCATTATATTGTGTCTAGTATATATATATAGTAGTACCTAGGTCTGCAATTAGGATTATCCTATTTATCATGTACTTTTGTATCATAACATTCTCCTATATAGAATGAGAGTGAGAGGGATCTTTCAAGCCCTCGAGAATTATTTTACAGTTTCAATCTCAAGTTGGTATCAAAACGGTCGATCCCGCACTGGTTTTTGTCTAGTCTCCAAACCTTAGTTGTTGTCCCCAACTGCCCGGCACCGTTTGCCACTATTCGGCGTCGTTTGTTGTTGTCCACCTTCGTCTGGCACTGTTTTGCCACTGTGATTATCAACTGAATTTTGTCACCATCAACCTCTGCTTCTGCCATTCTGACATCGTTCGCCGCTGTTTGCCGCTGTCTGCCGTCGGCCACTGTCACAGTTTTGTCCGGTGACCACTAGATCTAGTTCGCTTCTCTGCCCGAGGCCACTGTCACAGTTTTGTCCGGTGACCACTAGATCTAGTTCGCTTCTCCGCCCGAGAGCCAACCCCATCGGTATCAGAGCTCCATTCTCATCCACGCGCCGCCACACGCAACATCTTTGTGCGCCGCGAACAGGAGCCTGATGCTCACCTCCATAGCGGTCACTAGCCTCTCCTCTCTTCGTTCTGCCCCTTCATACAGTGTTCCGTTAGCGTCCAGACAAAACCTTTTCAATAGTCACCTAGGGTTTGCGGTTTCTCCTCCGGATTCTTTATCCCTTGATCCGAAATGGCTTCTAGTTGTGCCATCTCTTTTTCCGAAAGTCCCTCCATCACGTCTGAAAAGTTAAATGGAAAAAATTATTTATCTTGGTTGTCTGCCGTTGAGATGTGGTTTCTTGGTCAAGGTCATTATGATCACCTTGAGCAAGATGGCAGCCATGTACCAGCTGATAAAGTTGACATGTGGAAATAAGCATATTTCTAGTTGTGTGCTCTGTTGTGGCAATTAGTGGAACCCAAACATCTTCTATCTATGAGAGCTTTCAAAACATGTCAGTCCATTTGAAAGAAAGCTCAAAGTATCTATGCCAATGATATTCAACGTCTCTATGACTCGGCAAAGAAGCTTGCATCTCTTAAAATGGCAAACCATGATATGGTGTCCTTCATGACTGAAGCCCAATTTGCTATTGAAGAACTTAGTATGTTTTTGGAAGTGGACTCATTAGAAGATATCAAGAAGAAACTAGACAAATATTACATGGTGTTGATCCTTCGTGCCCTACATCTTGATTTTGATAATCTCAGAGATCTACTTCCGACTAGTCATGAGGTCCCCTCCATGGAAACATTGACCACAAACTCAAACTCAAGAAGCGCATGAACTAATGGAACCATCTGTCATGGTTGCCACATGAGGAAGAGGATGAGGAGGTCGGGGACGTCCTCAATGCACATACTGTAAAAGGATGAGTCACACTCAAGAGAATTGATGCTCCTTACATAGTTTCCCTTCTAAAACCGCCAAAATTTCCAAGACTGAAACTTTCACTTCTAAGTTCACCTACGATGAATATCAAGAGTATCTAAGGTTAAAGTCTAACCGCACACAACCATCTCAATCTCCCAGTACATCAACAGCCTACATTTCTCAATCCATGGAAGGTGAAAATTCAAGAGTAATTGACTTATCTGCTTCTAATCACATTTCTAGTAATACCTCTTTGTTCTTATCTATTTTCTTTCGAGAAAAACCTCATTTTATAACTCTTACAAATGGATCTAAAACTTCCTCAAAAGGAGTCGGTCATGTTTCCTTATCTCCCTCCCTCAATCTAAACTTTGTCCTTTTTGTCTCTATTTGTCCTTTTGTCTCTATTTGTCCTTTTTGTCTCTATTTGTCCTTTAATTTAATTTCCCTAAGCCAGTTAACCGAAATGTTAAATTGTTCAATAACCTTTGATCACAAATCTTTTGTTATATGGTAGCGTGGTTCGAGGACACATATTGGAGAAGGATATGAAGCTAGCGGATTATACCATTTTGGATCTCGTACAAGGGTGTCATGTGTTACTTCTCCTAATCCTAAAGTGTTACATGATCGACTTGGCAATCCTCATTTGTCAAAATTAAAAAAGATGTGTCCTGAACTTAGTGGTCTCTAGACCGTAGAATGTGAGTCATGTCAACTAGGAAAACGTTTTAGATCTACCTTTCCTAAAAGGTCTCAATCAAGATGTAATTCTAATTTTTCAACCATCCATTCTGGTATATGGGGACCTAGTCGTATCTCCTCCTTTGGATTTAGATATTTTGTTACCTTCATTGATGAATATTCAAGATGTATTTGTGTTTATCTTATGAAAAATGATTCTCAATTGTTAGCTTTTTAAATGAAATCAAAGAATCAATTTGGTCAAATAATCAAAATATTAAGAAGTGATAATGCCAAAGAGTATTTCTCATCCTCCTTTTCTTCCATCTTGAGTTCTCATGGTATCTTACATCAGTCTACTTGTCCTCATACACCGCAGCAAAATGGTATAACAAACCGAAGAAATAGACACTTGGTTGAAACTGCCCGTACCCTTTTGCTTGATGCTCATATTCCTATCCATCACTAGGGGATGTCATCTTAACTGTATGTTATCTTATTAATAGGATGTCTTCCTCCTCTCTTGATCATAAAATTCCTTTCTGTTTCCTAATGATCATCTCTTTAACACATCTCCCCGAGTGTTTGGCTGTGTATGTTTTGTTCATGACATGTCTCCATGGTTATCAAACTCTTGAGTTAATTACGTTCCCGGATATGGCTTCCGAGTTAACTCGGAAGTAAACTCGTTTTCTGTGTAAACTCGGTAGAATCGACTGTGAAATCGGTAGGATTGTGTAGAATCGTGAGTTTGGAGCGATTCTGCGAGCTTGAAACGGGGAAAAATTAAGAAAAAATGAGGTCGTTTGGGGTTTAGGGTTTCATGACCTGATTGTCACTATCTCTCGTACCCCTCTGTCTCTGTCCATGGCCATCGCCATCACCTTGCCTCCTTCAGGTCGCCATCGCGTGCGCTCGATCACACTCCGTTCATGCTCCATCTGCGTTCCGTTCGTGGTCATCGTCATGTTTGTTTCGCGCTTGTCGTCGCGCCTACCATGACACTCGTCGTTGCTTATACTGGTCTTGTCTCTTTCCAACTGCGTCACTCACAGTTGAGTGAAATTATTTTTTTTTAACAAAGTCGTGAGCTGAACATTGTTTTCGTTTGTAATAGGTAAAAGAAATTGTTTTTCTAAACAATAAAACCTAAGTCCTTGCCACTGTTACAATTCCTTTTTTATTATATATTTAATGAAATGCATCAAAATTAATGACAATAATCCAAGTATTTATGCTTTACAATATTTATTTCTCTGAACAATATATCTATAAATTTTATTTATTTTAAGTTATATAATTTTGTAGACTTATTTGAATTAAGATATTATTTATATAATTTTTTTTCATCTAAAGTAAACTCCTACGAGTTTGAGTCGAGTTTATTCGACTCTCACAAGTTTACGTAAACTCTCAAGTTTGATAACCTTACTCCAGGACTAGACAAGCTCTTTGCTTGCACTCTCAAATGTGTTTTCTTAGGCTATTCTCGACTCCAAAAAGGATATCGGTGTTACTCTCATGGAACTAAGAAGTATTACATGTCTGCCAATGTCAGATTCTTTGAACAAACTCCTTACTTCTCTTCATCTATTCAAGATGTTTCTATCCTCCAGCAGGTCCTTCCTATTCCAGTGATTGAGTCAAATAGCTCCACTATTTGTCATTCCAAGTCTTGATCACAATCCTCCTACACCCTTTTCTCCATACACTGAGATCATCCCGCACAGGACCTCAATGGATAGTCCTTCTCTCTAAGCAAATGGTGAATCTCCTACTTCAGATTCTTCTCCCTCGTCACCTCCTCCCATGCCTCCTGGCTTAGAAAAGGTACTCGTTCCACTCGAAACCCTCATCCCATTTATAATTTTCTTAGTTATCATCAATTGTCGCCCTCCTATTTTTCTCTTTTATCCTCAGTGTCTTCTGTTGTTAGACCCAAGAATGTGAAAGAAGCACTTGATCATCCTGGTTGGCGACAAGCTATGATTGCAAAAATGCAGGCTCTTGACCACAGTAATACTTGAGAGCTGGTGCCCCTTCCCCCGAGCAAAAAGGTGGTTGGTTACCGATGTGTGTATGCAGTTAAAGTTTGCCCTGATGGTGAAATTGATCAGCTCAAAGCCTAGCTTGTTGCAAAAGATTACACTCAGGTTTATGGTCTTGATTATTGTGACACTCAGGTTTATGGTCTTGGTTACGGATGGGTGAATGCAGTTAAAGTCGGCCCTGATAGTGAAATTGATCAACTCAAAGCCCAGCTTGTTGCAAAAGGTTACACTCAAGTTTATGGTCTTGATTATTGTGACACTTTCTCTCCTGTAGCAAAGATGACTACTATTCGCCTCTTCTTTGCCATGGCAACCATTCGTCACTAGCCATTTCATCAATTGGATATCAAGAATGCCTTCCTACAATCTTGAGGAAGAAGTTTTATATGGAGCAACCTCCTAGGTTTGTTGCCCAGGAGGACTCTGGTATGTTATGCAAATTGCATCGATCTCTATATGGCCTCAAGCAATCACCACGTGCTTGGTTTTGAAAGTTTAGCTCCATTGTTCAAAAATTTGGGCTAAACCGTAATGAAGCAAACCATTTTGTTTTTTATTGTCATTCTTCTCTTGGGAAATGTGTTTACTTAATAGTATATGTTGATGATATTGTCAATACAGGAAATAATGTTGTTGGAATATCTCAACTGAAAGATTAATTATGTAGACATTTTCAAACCAAGGATCTTGGAAGTCTCAAATACTTCTTAGGCATTGAAGTAGCGCAATCAAAAGATGGAGCTGTAATCTCCAAAAGAAAGTATGCTCTTGATATATTACAAGAAACAGGTATGATTGATTGCAGACCGGTAGACAGTCCCATGGACCTAAACCAGAAATTCAAGACAAAGAAGGTGAATTGTTTTCCTATCCAAAGAGGTATAGGAGGTTGGTTGGAAAACTGATTTATCTCACTATTACAAGACCAGATATATCCTTTGCAGTTGGAGTGGTTAGTCAGTTCATGCAGGCTCCATGTGGTGACCATTGGAATGTTCTCATTCGCATTCTAAGGTATGTCAAAAAGGCTCTTGGGCAAGGATTGTTTGTTATAAGAAGATAAAGGAAGCATTCAGGTCTCTGGGTAATGTGATGCAGATTGGGCAATTTCGCCTATTGATAGACTGTCTACTACAGGATATTATGTTTTTCTGGAAGAAAACATTATTTCATGGAAACGTAAGAAACAGAATGTAATAGCTCGATTAACAGTTGAAGTCGAGTATAGGGCAATGGCGTTACTAACATGTGAACTTATATGGGTGACATCCATACTATGAAGATGTATTACGATAATTAAGTTGTTCTCCACATTGCATCAAATCCAATGTTTCATGAGAGGACTAAACATATAAAAATTGATTCTCATTTTGTTCATGAAAAGTTGTTGACTAAAGAAATATGTATGAGTTAGTTGAGTCAAACGATCAACTCACAGATGTGTTGATCAAGTCATTAAGGGGTCCTCGAATTGAGTTTATTTGTTCCAAGCTTGGTACATACAATTTGTATGCTCCAGCTTGAGGAGGAGTGTTACAATATTTATCCTATTTATCATCATTATATTGTGTCTAGTTTATATATAGTAGTACCTAGGTTTGCAGCCAGGGTTACGCTATTTATCATGTACTTTTGTATCAGAACTTTCTTATATATAGAATGAGAGTGAGAGGGATCTTTCAAGTCCTCGAGAATTATTTTATAGTTTCAATCTCAAGTGGATTCAAAGGGGATTTGCAGCAACCCTTTTTTATCTCAATTTCATATATAAAAGTCCTCTTTGAAGAAGAAATGTTGAAAACAACAATCAAAATGCAAATGCTAAACCTCTTGTAATCTTTAGCAATTATTAGCCTTGTATTTGTGAGGAAGAACATTGTTCATGCTCGAGAACAACCAAAAAGAGTTTAATCATTGGGTATTCATCTTAGGACATTACCCTCTTTAAATTAGTAGATCACACCCTTTGTAAACAAAGTAGTTTAGCTAGGAGTGACCTAGTCCAAAGAATATTTATGTCTTAGCCAAGAGCAGGTGTGGTTCAAAGAATACTCATACTTAGTGACCATGTCCAAACAATACTTCTGGTTCTTACTGGCTACGTTCAAAATAATACTCAAGTCTAATACTTTTGTTTTTGCTAAGACCGGCTACGTTCCAAATAATACTTAAGTTTAACTTGAAGAGGTTGGATTCCCAAAAATACTTAGGTTGAATTAGGAGTTGTGTCCAACTCAGTTTTAGTCAAGAGTGGTTGTGTCCAAAGAATATTCATTGTTTAGCTAGAAGTGGCAGGTTCAAATAATACTTGTATCTTGCAGCTGTAGTCTGCCTTAGTGGAACTTGATCATGTTGATCAACAATTAGACATAGTCTGGGTTTATCAAATGAATCAGGATAAAAATACCTTGTGTAAATCTTCTAATCACTAAGCACTTTTACATCACATGGTCTTAAAATGTAACTAATAAGAGATTTTAGAAAACAATCTTTGAAAGGTTTTTTAGATAGTGCATCTATCACCTTGAAGTTACGTCTACTCTTCATCAGGCACAGTTCTTAATAAAACTTTCTTCACACTTAATATTAAACTTCATCTATTAACGGCTATCAAACAAAGCTTTTTAAAATGTTTTTGATAATTCCTAAAACACAATTCAACCCTCCTTGCATTTTTTGCTTGTTTTCACATTAGGAAACAAAGAAAGTAAGAGAAGAGAAAACATCATCTGTCCATTAAAAGAACATTCTTGAATCTTTTCATAATGAATTCAAGTAAGTTCTTGAGCCCTTTAATAGAAAGAATAGAGATAAGAAATAGAACACACTAAAAAATATGTAGTCTAAGATTTCACAGCATAATTTTCTTTATGAACTAAAAAGAAATTACATGTTAGAGTAATTTAATTATCTAATGCTTTGCACCAAACAAATTGAAGGCCTAATTCTCTCACAAAATAACAAGATCCTTTTGCCCTCTTAGTCCCTCATTTTATAGGCAACACGCCCTATTCTTCTAATTATCCCTACCCAGTGATTTGAATAATCCAACCTAGTTAACTCATATTGTAACTACCTACTAAACTATTGGGTAAATAACTAAAATGTGACCTCTAATTCAGCCTAGCAAACTGATATATTATAACTAGCTATTAAACTAATGGGCAACTAACATACATGTGACCTCTAATGGATACCAGTGTACGCTCATTCTTTGAGATCATTTGCCTACAATGAGATGTGAGAGAAGCTTAAAATAGCAAATGGTGTAGATTAAAACTAAATTCAAGTCATGCAATCAATGGTTTTAATCCAAATCACCCATGTTGTACCAAATAGTTGTTTTGAGCTGTTGGAAGTCCCACATCGACTAGAGATAAGGTCAATTTATAATATATAACTGCGTGTAAACCTCACCTTACAAGCCGATTTTGTGGGGTTGAGTTAGGCTTAAAGTCCACTTCTTAACATGGTATCAAAGTCAGGTTAGAGCCTATCCTAGCGATGTTTGTTGGGCATGTTGTTTCACCCGTTGTCGGGTCACTATCGAGCCACCCATTAATGTCTAGTCTCACGCTCGAGATGTATATACCTCAGCGTGAGGGGGTGTATTGAAAACTCACATCGACTAGAGATAAGGCCAATTTATAGTATGTAAGTGGGTGTAAACCTCACCTTACAAGCCGTTTTTGTGGGATTGAGTTAGGTTTAAAGTCTACTCTTAATATGAACTTCTTTGATTGATATTAGACCTTTCTTTTAAGATATATATGCTACATACGCCATTCTATATCTATTTAGCTATGTAAATCAGAGGACAATCGTCTTGAACAAAAACCTTTCCAAACCAAAAAGGGAGTATGTCAATTGGCAGTTTAGAATGTAGTTATCATCGTAATTTTTTAAAAAAATAGTTAGCTGTACCGTCTTCCAGACAGATTATTCTATTTCCTTTAGAAAAAATAACATACACTGCAATTATAAAAATAAACACTTTCATGTTTCATACGATACCTAGATAAAGATTTACAAAACAAATAATCTAAAAAAGAAGTGGGAGAAAGTTAAGAAACATACCTCGCCATTTGCTAACTACAGATGATGCTGAAATATTAAAAAAGGTAGTCTTGCACTCTGTCGCAACTGCCTTAGCAAGCATTGTCTGCAACAATCAAACCAAAAGTTAGGAAGTTATTTAATAATTCAAAAAGGAAAAAAAAAAATCTGCTCGATCAAAACATGAAAGTAAGACAGCTGAAATATTTCTTCCAATACAAATTACTTTGAATTTTATCAGCACACACATTAACATTCACTTACAATTTTAGAATGGGCACTAGGAGGCAATCTAGTGAATGTTAATGATGGAATAACAATACAAACCTTTCCTGTTCCTGTGGTCCAAAGAGGAGGATGCCCCTTCCATGGTGATAACAGACCCCGTGAAGTACCTAGAAAAAGGAGAAAAAAGATTCGCTTTGACCATGAAAAATAATTTTACTCATATTCTCTAGTTCTCTAGTACACTTTTATATGCATGTGTAGGAAATCTATTAGTTAACCATTTCAAAAAAACAATATATTAATATAGCCATTTTTAGCAAGACAGGGAACTTAGAATATGATCTCAAATTCCCAAAAAACAAACTAACAAACACATGTGGTCCCAAATTTCAAAATAACAAATCTAGAGTATCTGTCATTTTCAAACAAGCAGCACCCGAAACATGTGAATTAGCTAGGACCTCTTTCTGTTCCCTTATTCAAGGACTTTAAAATGAGGATTTTTTTTTCTAACAAAGAAAGAATTATATTAAGAAAAAAAATAATGTAAAACACTACGATATTATCTATCAACAGATCTCTTTTATTAATTACGTCCACCTTAACATTCTCATTTATGCTACTCCTTTTTTTTCTTGTATTGTCCCTTTAAAGATCAGTATTCACTGTGATAGAGTATACTTGGTTTGTAGTCATCAATAAATCATCCTTTTAAGTTTGATAGCCAGGTACTTTAGAGTCACAAATAACCCCTGATGTAGTTTCCCATTTTTATATCTTCATTAATTTCTCCATCATGTCATTATTGAAACCTGATACTTAAACTTAGAAAAACCATTTTCCTCTTACTTGCTGAAAAAATTGCAAAGCTTATTGTGTCGTACTCCAACCCAAGAGAAACCATTTGATTCCAAAATCTAACTTCAAAGCTTGAGTTTAGAGTTAATTTCTTAGATTCATATCATCAGCAAAAATATGCCTTTAGAGATTATCTTTTATATGTCCAAGACACAAAATCCTTCTTGAGAAAATATCCAAAAAGAAGGAGAATAAGAAATCATCCAAGAGCTACATTTGCACATAAAAGATGTTAAACTATGGGATTGCCCAGCACAACTACACTGATAGGAATTCTGGAAATAAATCTGTAGTCCAAATAGGTGGTAACACGGGCTACTTCCCTGCGTAGGAGTTTCATCCTTTCACACTGCAGGAACAACAAATCACAAATGCCCCCTAACTGCTCTAGTTTCCTATATCTATATTCCACAAATAACTGTTAGTGCATACAATGATAACTGCCCCACAACGAATAAAAACCACTCAATAACTGTCACAAAACAAATAATCAAGCCTTAAGAATCTTATCATTTAGTCCTTCTAATGTACACCTCTAATGGTTGTCCAACTTAAATTGTACTATCAAATTATATGACCTTTTGGTAAATCACAACATTAAAGCAAACATAAATAAAACCCATCAAGGCACCAAAGAAATAACACTCCCAGAAAAGGTGCAAAGTGAGAAGCTTCAGCTAAAAAACACTGGTATTTCAATAGAAAACCTAGGAAAGGAATCACACTTCCATAAACCCTAACTTCAATTTTTCTCGTGCATGCTACAACCTATAAGGCAAGTTATTCAATCTACAATGTGGAGTGGCAAGTTGGTAATGGAGAAACCACTATTAAAAAACATGAATTTGTTTTCCAAAGTAAAATTATGTATGATTTAGCCCATTCAGATAGTGAAGGAAATAGATGTATAAATAATTCAAAACATCGAAATTCCAGTTGTTTATAGGTAAGTGTTAGAATAGGTATTAAATACAGGTAGGATAAGTGTTAGAATAGGTATTAAATATACGTAGGAAGTAGTTGTATTGGGAAACTGCTATATGAGTTGTATCTATCTTTGTACCTTGGACTCTAGTTTGATCTTTGCTCTTCCCCATACTCATTGTATCAGAACTCTATCAATATAAGTACGAGAACATATGAGAGGAGTGATCAAGCTCTCTCAAATTCATTATCTATTCTTTTATATTTTTCTCAAATTGGAACCAAAGTAGGTCAATCCCACTCTCCTTGCCTCTGTCTAACAAAGGAGTTGCCATCTAGTTACTATTTGTGTCATCCGCAAGTGTATTGATGTTATTCCCCTGAGACTAAAAAATATTACATGTCTGTAAGTATCGCACGATAGGTCCAACAAACAACAAATATCGATAGGATAGGCTCAAACTCATGACTCTAATACTATGTTAAGAAGTGAACCAGCTTATAAGGTCCTGTATGCACTCATTTATATACTATAAACTTGTCTTATCTCTAATCGATGTGGGATCTCTAATAAAACCATATAACAATCCTTTTCCAAGAACTCCTTTAATGTACCTTAACATATGGACTGCATTTCAATGATCTTCACATGGGGAATTAAGAAATCCGCTTATCACACTGACTGCAAAGGAAATGTGTTACGTATCCGAGTCGGAGACGTAATTAAACACGATCACAATAGGTAGAAAAGACAATGAACGAATGATAGTGGACGAATGAATCTCTTTTATTGATGGTAATATCTGAATAAACAAAAGTAAACAATAATTGGGAGCATAACCTCCTCCAATTACTTGGGAGCATAACATCCCTCACAGGACGCATAGTCGCCTATCAACCAAACTCAATAATCAAAAGCATACCTTTAACCCTAGACTCTCCCTTTATTTATACTAATTATTTCCTAAATAAAATATTTCCCTAGAATAAAATATGAATATTGTTCTAAATAAAATATTTCCCTATAATAAAATCTTTCCCTAGAATAAAATATGAATATTGTTCTAAATAAAATATTTCCCTAAGATATATTCTTATTTACTATAATTATTTCTAAATATTTTCCACCTATCCTAACTGTAGTCCTAGTTAGGATAGTCACTCTTCAACCGATCAGGTCCAGCACCCGTTCGGCTTTGCTTCCCCTGCACCCTACCGTTCAGCTCCAGCTATTCACCGCCTTCCACCGTTCGGTCTGACCTTTCCATGCCTTCCACCGTTCGGCTTGACCTCTCCCTGCCTTCCAATTTTCGGCTTGCTTCCCCTTCCCTCCTACCGTTCGGCTCCCTTCTATCCTATTACCCAGTATCCTATCAAAATGTAAGGACAAGTAACTATAAGATAATTTAATTTTCCAACTTGTCTTCTATACTGCTTGGGATTTGACATAAGCTCCCCCTGTTTGGTATAAGTTTAGTATTAGGATCCATGGGTGTGTCAATAGATTTTGAATGCATCAACCCACTTATCAACTCAGTTTCCTTCAAAATACTTGTTAGAATATGTTTTATTAACTGTATTATTTTTGTTAGAATGTGTTTTTATTAGTTGGATTGTTTCCCTATTTAGCATATTATAATTATAATGTATGATGGGGATATCCTTGAATCATAGGGATTCGGTTGTCTAGGTGCTATTATTATACTTCCTAAAATAGTTTTCTAGCCTTATTGAATGATTCTACCCTAAATTATAAGATGGCATCAAAGCTCTTAAATTCTGGAAGCCGCCTCTGACTACGCCACCAAAACCCTAGACGGCAACCTTCATTGTTGCCACCATCTCTTTCAAGACAGCCTTCATTGTTGTCGCAAACCAAACCCTAGACGACTGCCATCATTGTTGTCCACCATCCCTTTAAGGGCAGCCTTAATTGTTGTCAATAGTATTTTTTTAGGGTAGTCACCCTTCATTGTTGCTATGATTTGCAGTGTTTCGTTGCAGTCACAACAATCAAATACCTATTCACTGCATTAAAATCATTGTACTGCATGGACATGGAAGAACAAATTGCTAAAGTGGTCAATACTGCATCACAGAACACTCAAGGACAACTGCAAAACCTCAACACTGCCTACCGATTGAATGGAAAGAATTATTTGAAATAGGCCTAGCTTGTTCGCAGATCTTTGAAAGGTAAAGGGAAAGCTAACCACTTGACTAAAGATGCTCCTAAAGAAGATCCCAAATTTACAAAAATGGGATGAAGAGGACTCTATGATCATGGCATGGCTATGGAACTCCATGATTCCGAAAATCACTTATACTTACATGTTTTTTAATTCTACAAAGGAGATTTGGAATGCCATGGAGCAGCCATACTCCAAAGCTAAAGATGCTAGTCAAATATATGATGTGAAGGTGAAGACTGTCGCTACAAAACAAGAAAACAAGATAGTTACAGAGTACACCAATCAACTCAAATCATTGTGGATGGAATTAGACCATTACATGGTCATAAAAGCCAAGTGCTCAGATGATTCAGCAATGCTCAATGAGTATATTAAGCAAGATAGAGTCTATGATTTCTTGATGGGGCTTAACTCTAATTTTGATCAAATGAGAGTCCAAGAGACCCTTGTGAAAATCCAAAAGCTACCCTTGTGAACAGCCACCTAGGCTTTTCTATTTTCCTGGCTGTTTCTTTGTCCCTTGATCAGAAATGGCATCTGGAAGTGTCATTCAAATCTCTGGAAGTCTCTCAATTACTTCCAAGAAGCTAAATAGCAAAAATTATGTATCTTGGCTTGCTGCCGTCGAACTTGGTTTTTTGGCCAAGGACATTATGATCACCTTGAGCAAGATGGTAGCCATGTACCTGCTAAAAAAGTTTATTAGCGGAAACAAGCAGATTTCTAGCTGTGTGCCCTATTATGGCAATCAGAGGAACCAAGACTTGTCTCTCTTACAACTTTCAAAACTTGTCACTCCTTTTGGAAGAAAGCTCAAAGTATTTATGCCAACAATATTCAATGTCTCTGAATGGCAAACAAGCTTGCATCTCTTAAAATGGCATATCATGATATGATGTCCTTCATGACTAAAGCACAATCTGTTATCAAAGAACTGAGGATGTTTTTGGAAGTGGACCCTTTGGACAATATCAAGAAGAAACTAGACAAATATTACATGGTATTGATCTTTTGTGCTCTACATCAAGAATTTAATCATATTAGAGATCAACTTCTAACCAGTCATGAGGTTCCTTGCATGGAAACCTTGACCACAAGCCTTATTCGTGTCCCACTGCCTCAAACTCAAGAAGCTCAAACTCAAGAAGCTCATGCCACACGAGGAAAAGGAGGACGTGGCACCAGAGAAGAAGGACAAGGAGGTCGAGGATGCCCTCAATGCACATATTGTAAAAGGATGGATCACACAAGAAAATTGCTACTCCTTGTATGGTTTTCCTTCCAAAACCGCAATATCTCGAAAGCTGAAACTACCAATTCCAAGTTCACTGAGGATGAATATCAAGAGTATCTACGATTGAAGACTAACAGCTTGGCACAAACATCTCAATCTCCCAGTACATCAACAGCCTGCATTTCTCAATCCATGGAAGGTCAAAATTCTTGAAGTCTATCCTTTTTGTCCTTAATTGTCCTTTCAATTTGATTTTCTTAAGCCAGTTAAGCAAAATGTTAAATTTTTAATAACTTTCGATCACAAATCTTTTGTTATACAGGAGCGTGATTTGTGGAGACAGATTGGAGAAGGATATGAATTTGGAGGATTATACCATTTTGAATCTCATCCAAGGGTGTCCTGTGTTGCTGCTCCTAGTCCTAAAATGTCAAAACTAAAAAAATGTGTCTGAACTTAATGCTCTCCGGACCTTATAATGTGAGTCATGTCACCTAGATAAACATGTTAGATCTACCTTTCCTAAAAGGTCTCAATCAATGTCTAATTCTAGTTTTCGATTATCCATTCTGATATCTAGGGACCTAGTCATGTCTCTTCTTTTGGTTTTAGGTATTTTGTTACCTTCATGGATGAATATTCAAGATGTACTTGGGTTTATCTTATGAAAGATTGCTCTGAATTGTTATCCATCTTTACATCTTTTTTAATGAAATCAAGAATCAATTTGGTCAAGTAATCAAAATCTTAAGTGACAATGTCAAAGAGTACTTCTCATCCACCTTTTCTGCAATCTTGACTTCCCATTATATACTACATCAGTCCACTTGTCCTCATACACAAGAACAAAATGGTATAGCAGAAAGGAAAAACCGACACTCGATTGAAACTGCTCGTACCTTTTTGCTTGGTGTCCATATTCTTGTCCATCACTGGAAGATGCCATCTTAATTGCATGTTTTCTTATTAATATGATGTCCTCCTCCTCTCTCAATCATAAAGTCTCTTTCTCCATTCTCTTTCCAAACGATCCTCTCTTTCACACATCTCTCCGAGTTTTTGATTATGCATGTTTTGCTCTATTTCTTGGGTAAGAGTAAAGGCAGGAGGCAATAACTCATTAAATTCATGAAAAAGAGCATGAATCTTACCCATATAATCAGACATAGAGTCCTGATGCCGAGGAGCAACAACATTGAAAAGATCATGACAAACACCGAGTATAATTGGTGTATAATAATTTGGTCTATTCTGAAACTTCAAAACATGTGTCATAGAAACAAAAAATTTGTTTTAAAGAGTGCAAGGTACCCTTGATAAGGACATAATTGAGCATATTTTTTAATCCAACAGGTAACTCAATAGAATCAATATCAATCACTTTTAGCATAATATGATAAACATACCCCTGACTCTTAAGCCAAAGTCTAATGTCTGATACCAAGTCACATAATTAGAGTCACCTAAGTTATCAACAAACAAGTGCACATTGACATTGATAGTATATATGGACGAGTCAGACACAGTGGTGGCAAAAGAGATATTAGAAGAGACAGTATAGAAGAAGAAGCCATAGATGAACTCGAGAGAGAAACCTTAAAAATCCAAGTTTTTCCAATCAAGGCAACAAGACCAAATTTGGAAAGAAGAGAAAGAGGTGATCTCAGCGTCGATGGTCGTTGTCCAAGAGGAGCAAAGACGCACGCCACCACAAGCGGTAGAAAACAACGCAGGTACGTGACTTTGAGAGGCGCGTGACGGCGTGTGAGAGCACCGATGAAGCCCTTGTTGACGACACGGTGGTCACCTAGCCGAGACAATCAAAATCGTGTGGACACCGATCTGAACTAGAACTCTGACGACATTTACGGTGATGGGTGACGACAACAACAGTTGCAATGGTAGCAGTGATGAAAATTTTTCTAAAAAAATACCTTAGGCTCTACATACAAACATAAGTGAAAAATAGGTTTGGGATTAATCACCCTTGTGTAAAAAATACACATAGGATTCAGTATTTATAATAAATGTGTTAAGAAGTGGACTTTAAGCTTAACTAAACCCCACAAAACCGGCTTGTAAAGTGAGGTTTGCACCCACTTATATACTATAAATTGACCTTATCTCTAGTCGATGTGGGACTTCCAACACACCCCCTCACGCCAAGGTATATACATCTCGAGCGTGGGACTAGACATTAATGGGTGGTCCAATAACGGCATGATAACGGGTGGAACAATATGCCCACCATACAACAAATATCACTAGGATAGGTTCTAACCTGGCTCTAATACCATGTTAAGAAGTGGACTTTAAGCCTAACTCAACCCCCACAGAATTGGCTTGTAAGGTGAGGTTTGCACCCACTTATATACTATAAATTGGCCTTATCTCCAGTCGATATGGGACTTCCAACAAAATGAAATATAGACTAAGCCCAAAATACAAATAAAGAATAATAACAAAGTAGTTGAAGATAAAAGATAAAGATAAGATATCTATCAAAGATATATAATAATATAATATATGTAACAATTTGGATGAAACTTGAGTCAATGTATATGGTTAAGTTTTTGGCATAAGTTTTTGGCACATAGACTCTATCTCAAGTAACAATTGTACTCGTTCAAGACAACTCAGACAAGAATGATGGTGGAAAGGATAACAGGTTTTAATAAGATTTAGGAAGACATGGAGAACATTGAGATGAAGCTTGAGGATGAGGGTAAGGTTTTACTTCTTCTTAACCCATTACCTAGCACGTACGAACATTTTAAAGACACTTTACTGCTTGGAAACTAGCAAATGATTACTCTAGAGGAGGTAAAAACATCGATAAGGACTAAAGACTAAAGAGATTCAGAAGATTCAAGAATGTAAAGAAGAGGGTAATGGGTTGAGTCTAAATGTGTCTAAGTTGAAGAGAAAGAAAGAAAAGGAGTTTAGGGAAAGAAAGTTTAGTGATACTCACCAGATGATTTGGTCAATTTTGAGTGTTATAACTGGCACAAGAAAGTTAATAGATCTCCCACCACTGAAACCAATTCAAAGCTTTACCTTCTAAAGTAATCAAGACACAGCCTACATACTTTCTTCCATAATCACATCCTTCAATCGAATATTCCACTCCAATCGATTGGTCCATCCATAAGCCTCCTCTTCTGCAAAAACAGGGATGTCCAATTTCCTTCATCTTGAGGAAGACGTCATTTTCCCTTGATCATGCTCTCCTCTCCCCCTATTGCTTTCGTTTATGATAGAAATATTGTCAAGCTTTTTCTTATTGACGACATTTTCTTATTGATAAGATAAAGGGATTGGAGTTTTGTGATCACTACGTACAAGGAAAGTCTCATAGATTGAAGTTTCAGATTGGTAAGCATGCGTCTAGTAGACCCTTTGAGTATGCTCAAGCAAACCAAAGGGATCCAACATGAGCTCAAACTCAGGTTGAAAGATCTTATTTTCACACTATTATAGATGATTATTGAAGAAGGGTGTGGATTTACATCTTAAAAGACTAAGACTTTTCAGAGGTTAAGGAGTGGCTCACCATGGTGATTAATCAGCAGGGAACCAAGTTGGAAGTGTTGAGTACAACAATGGACTAGAGTTTGTTTCAAACGAATTCAATGACTCTAGCAAGGCAGGAGGTATAAAGTGGCAAAAGACAGTTGCAAGCACATCACATCACAACAAAATGGGTTGGTTGGCTGAGAGGATGAACAAAATCATTTTGGAAAGGGTGAGATTGCCTAAGTCCTTCTAGGGGAAAGCTACAAAGACTGCCATCTATTTGATAAGAAAGAGTCCATCATCTACTCTAAACAATAAGACTCATATAGAAGTATTGAGTGGAAAGACTACAAATTATGAGAATTTAAGGGTGTTTGGCACATTGACATTTGAACATATTAAGAAGGATAAACTGAAGGCATGGGCTGTGAGATGTATCTTCATTGTCTCTAAATAATGCATAGCAAACAATACACTAAAGAACTTAGTCAGACAGTTAGACTATTTGATGTAAGGGAATAGTATAACATGTGGTAGTGGTACTACAAACAATCTAGTGATTTTCTGTTATTCCTATAGTTTAGGTTCTATATATAGAGACTGTTATGAGATAAGATAAGACACTGAGTTTTGTTAAACTCTCTATGTATAGAACCTTCCAAGATCAATAAAAGTGTTTATTTCAATCTTGTTCTTGTGTGTTGCGTTATTACTGTTAAGAACCCAACAACAGGCATGAACAATCTAGATAAAACATTGGTTCAAGATATTTCTCACAAAAAACTGAATCACCATACAATTAAACTAAATCACCATACAATAAAACTAAATCAATAAAAGGTTAGTATTAACATTATTGTTACCCTTTCTTTCATCTTTAAATTAAAAACACTAGTTTATTCATTCATCAATGTAAATGACCAGCAACATCCAATGAAAAGATCTCATTTACAACATACACAAAATTATCTTGACAAGCAGTCAAACAAAATGGTTGTCAATACCTCTAAGGAATGTTAGATGTAGAAAAATTGCAATAGGGATACCTACTTGGGATACTTAATTGGCATCACAACAGCCTCTTTCAGCAAACGTTTGGCATTCTCTAAGCCCTTGATACTTTCCCACGATACATCTGGACTTCCACGAATGATATCCCTGCAACAATGTGATGGGCGATGAAAATTTTGACCAACAAACAGGTAACTACTCCAAATAGTCAGCATTTGTATAAAAATTGTTAGAAAGGTTGATAGAGAAAATATACCTACTTAGGCTCTCTGCTAAAGTTCGCATTTCTGCAGACTCAAAAGGTGGAAGCAAAGACTTATGCCTGAAAATGTTAGGGATAATTATCTGAGAGTTGCAGATGAATAAATTTTCTATCTTCCATATTTTCTAAGTTATCAGTAATTCTAAGAGTGAATAAATTCTTTATCTTCTATATGGTCCCACAGAATCACAAAATTCATAAGTTGATAATACTAAAGGTTGAAATTGTGAGCAAGGATCAAAGGATCAATATCAATCGTGATTCATTAAACAACAGAAAATATCAATTGTGATTTCTAGAAGATATAAAACTGTATATTATTGTCAACTTCTCTTTACTTGGTAGCAAATTCACTATCTTCCACATAGTCTACTAGAACAGAAGAATTCAATAAATGATATTACTAACTGTTGCAATTGTGAGAAAATATAAAATTATCAATTTTAGTAATGGCTGTTAAAGTATGCTTATGATATTGTCCGTCTGTTTCCTTTAGGTGAGGCGAGAGCATCAAAGGTACGGACTACGCATAAAAGTCAGCAAATTCAAAATGCAATGAAAGAAAACAGAAACTTCATTGTCTGTTTGTCGAATGATCCTGAATGTCTATATTTTTAGTATCTAGGACTTTAATCATAACTGAACTAATATGTTACTCGATCAATTACGAAAGGCATCGTATCTGTTTCTGATACGATTGACTTTAAACATTTTTAAGTGAATATGTGCCAACAACAGAATCCAATAACACAACGTGATGGTTCAGAAAATCATACGGCCTTTCATCCATATTAACCGGCGAAAATCCATTTGAGTGTATCTGGTTCTGCCCCTGAAACACAAAATCAAAGCATGACGAAACACCTCAGCGAAATTTTAAGGAGTGATGAATGACCGGTTACACAAGAAACAGGCATGTCTCAAACATAGTACCTCAGTTCGAAACTGCTCATAGACAGCCATTTCCGATGCCTTTTTTGCATGTGGATTGCCATTGGACACAATGCCCAATGAACCTCCATTACTTACCACCGCTTCATCAGCAGTCTCGCCATTCTTCTCAGCCTTCTTCCTACCAAACTTAGCATCATAATAAAATTTGAAGTCCTGAAGATCCAACATTAAAATTACGTACAACTCTTGGTAACAACAAAAGTAAAATTCAGTCCACCACAAAATCAACAAAACCAAACAGACCAAAAAAATATACAAAAACACACAATCTATCTAGGCAAAGTAAAATTCCCGTGACATTATTCAAGCTAGTGAGAAAACAAATCGGAGCAACTATAAGAATCCGTTATAGATTGATCAACGAAACGCGATGCAAATGTCGTAGTAAGAAAAATGAATAACAAAGAATCTTAGAATCGCAATTAGTTTTGCGAGGAGAGGGAGAGAGAAGAGAAAGTAAAAAACCTGGAAAGACCAGCGCGTGGGCATGGGATCGTCGGCCATCATAGAGAGAGAGTGAAAGAAGTGTTTCTCTCTCTAGAATGGATCACCAGCGAGGCAAGGCTGCACTCTCTCTGGCTCTCTTGGGAGAGTGTGAGGAACAGCCAGAAAATCTATATATAAATTACACAGACTATAATTTATAGGTATAATATGCAAGAAATGAGAGAACTTAAATCACGTGTGGAGCAAAAGTCATCAATGTGATTAAATGGTCTTATTTCCGATATACCTAATTCCTTTATTAAATTTTAAATTTGTAATTTATTATTTTATCACCTACTGGCCAATTTTTAACCACTGCATGGCAAATTTCATGCCTCCAGATAATAATTATCTTAGATAATCATTTTCATTTATTAAAAATCATAAATATGATTAATTAGTGAACATGTTCAAGCGTTTTCACTTTCACTTTAAATTCTATAAATTAAAGTCAGCAAAAATAAAATACATCATTCATTTTACCATTTATATATGTTCACTCTGTTTGAAAATAAAAATTTATAATATAATAACCAGTTAATGAATGGATGAATTCAAATCCACAAATTATTTGAGATTATGTACTCTTAGCATTAAAAGTTAAATAGGAAATAGTGACTTGAATATTTTTCATTAAAATATTGATGTAAATATAACTTTTTTATAATATCAGTCATTTTGTAATTCACAAAAGAAATACATATCGTTTAATATTGGTAATCTTGAATAGGTTAAGTTTAGGCTTTGAATATCTTATTTCAGGATACTACTCTGCATTATTATATATTCATTTATTTTGTAAATACTTTCTTAAATTGACACTGATATGCGTCTTTTGTCCCGTCATATATTAAATTGTAACCTTTTAAAAATAAACACTCAATATGTTAGCATCATCCAAATTCATTCACTTCAACGAATTTGGGAAGAGTAATTGAGGGGATTTGAGAGGATTTGAGGATAAATTTTGTTGTTGTTTATTTGAGTGAATTTGAAAGTAAATGAAAGTGGATTTGGAAGTAAATTTTTTTAATCTGTTATGTCAATCAAATCCTCCATTAATTCTCACAAACTTTACTTTCAAATTCATTCTCCCTTACCTCCAAATTCACTCAAATAAACAACAAAAAAATTCTCAATTACTTTCCTCCAAATTCATTCAAATGAACAAGGCATAAGAAAACCAAAAGTATGTGTCCTTTGTCCTACCTACCATATACAAATTGTATACACTGTGACCTCCCAAATTCAAACATTTTAAACTCATTACATAAAAATACAAATGTAATATAATAAATATTGATTATCAAAGAGCATCATAGTTAGAAATAAACTAAATAACATGAATAAAAATTAATGAAGAGGATTTGTATGGAAAAATATAAATTAACAAAGAGGATGCATATGTAAGTGAAAATAAATTAAATTACATAAATATATAAATTAATAAAGAGGTCATTTACATAACTAGAAATAAATTAAATGATATAAATATAAAATAATAAAAATAATTCGTATATAACTAAAAATAAATTAAATAATATAAATATAAACTAATAAAGAGAAATAATACTTTACTGAAAATAAATTAAAGGGTTAAATATGTTTTTAGTCCCTAAACTATTGGCCGTTTCTGGTTTTCGTCCCTCTTCCAAAGTAAGGTACAATTTGGTCCTCATTCTTTAGAAAAACGTTCGTTTTAGTCCTCAAAATTTTGTTTTTAGTCCTCGTTTTAGTCCTCAAAACGTTCGTTTTTTCGACTAAAACGAACGTTTTTTAAAGATTAAGGACTAAATTGTACCTTACTTTGAAAGAGGGACGAAAACCAGAAACGGTCAATAGTTTAGGGACTAAAAACATATTTAATCCTAAATTAAAAGATAAAAATATAACATATAAAAAAACGAATTGATATTACTATAATAAATTAAATAATAAAAACAAAAAAAGTTACAACAGTATGTAACTCAAAAATAAATAAAATATTAAGAAAGCACACAATCATTTACTAATATAATAAGAGTTTTAACTTTACTTTCTCCAAGAATCTACAAAATAGAGTGTTAGAGTTGATAACTTTTAAATAATGAGACTAAATGTTTTAAAGTTAAAATACTTCAATAAAATAAATAAATTTTCTTAAACTCGTCTCATTACATAAAACACTTATCATCTTTTTATAACTATTTCTTTTAACTTTCTCTCATTTTTTTCTAAGGATTCTAACTCTTTAATCATCTGATTGATGATTTAGAAGCTCCTAGGAGATTACGGCGGAGTAATTTTCACATCTATCCGATCAACTTTTAGAATAGAGCAAGTAAGTTTCATCTCTTTTTTTTCTTTCGTTTCTAAATTGAAGTTTCACGAAGCGATTATTCATCGCATGCGTTCTTTGATTTCTATTCCTTATTCTCTTGCAATTTGTGGTCCAAAGGACTCACTCCGTTCTCAATTAGGCTTTTTGTAGGTATTTCTAGAGTTCCTTGAACTCTAAGCAAGGGGGTCTGCATTATAAAGCTCAAATGTTGGTATAAGGTAAGGGAAGCTAGATGTCTAAGTCTAAATTTGATAGTGTTTGTAAGTTTGGTTGTTATATGTTTATTAATTTGATAGAACATTAATTTTGATGTTTATGATATATTAGTTTAATGAAATGTATATGCTTTGGTATGGTATAATTGAATTCTGATATGATGAAATTTGGTTGTTAATATTGTCATTAATTGCATAACATGGAATTGTATTGATGTTTGTAGTTGACTGAAATGTTGACGGAGTGAAGAGTGGTCAAGGTTATGGTTTTAGTAGCTAAAAAAAGGAGTTTTAATAGTCAAGTTTGTAAGAAAAATGTTGGTTTGGGGAACCTGGTTGTTAGAAGTAGGTTTTGGGTGGAAACTATTTTGGAACTAAAGAGGGTGGTCCATGGTTGATGTTTGAGTGGTTTTTAGTGCAATTTTGGTGGTTTGGATAGTGAAATTCTGAAGTAAGGAGTTGCGACAGGTTTGGGAAGTTTGGGGCTTGTACTTGAGTCTCTTAGAACTTGTTTAGGCCTTTAGTTTGTTGTTTTGGTGCATGGAGTGGTAGAATTGAGTTTAGGTAGTCTAGACTGGGTAGTTTGGGGTTTAGAGTGGTCACTTTGAGTTAGAGGTCTATGTTTGGTTGTTTCTTAGTTTCTAAGAAGTTGTAGGAACCATTCAAAGTTATATAGAGGGTATTCAAAGTCAAAATAGGGGAATTTTAGAAGTTGATTCAGTGTTGGACGCCCTCCAAGTGCCCCCTAAGTGTTCTTTTTTCGAGAATATTAGGCCCAGTTGCCCTTGAGCGTCCTTCGGACGCCCTTTTTGCAAGAGGAACTCGCCTTAGCGCCCTCAAGCTCAAGGTGCCCTATTCCACGAACCTGGCACCTGAACGACCTTTTTTAGGGGGTTGAGCGCCCTTCAACTAGTTTTTGAGTTTTCTGATTTGTAATGTTCTATGTTTTTCTAGTGCACGATTTTGGTTTCTTTGATGATTGTGTGATAGTTTAATATGAGTTTTATCGTGATATGTAAAGTGGAATATTTACTTGTTTATTAAATGGAAAGGTATGGAAATGAGTTCCAATATGGAACTTCTTGGTGTTGGTTTTAAGTATTATTAGTATGAATACAAGTAGCTCAGTCTTAGGGGTCATCCTAACGCTTTAATGGTCTTTCATTCTCAAGTAGAGAAGATTGATACATGTGGTGAGAGTAGTAGGATATCTTAGTCTTAGGTGCTTCTAGTATGGTCTAAGGCACGTAACAAACTAAACTTGTAAGTGTGATAGGGTGAAACTTATTGGCAATAATTTTGCAAAGCAAGAGGCCACCACAAGTGCACGACCCGTCATAGTTCGACATTCATTCTAAATATGGATAGTCAGTTTAGATCTTTGTATATTAAGATGTTTGGGTTAATGCATGTTATATATGATTCATGTATGTCTTGTTCTAAATGTTACATAACTTTTTTTGTATTTAGCTTACCCTTGTGTTGTATATTGTTTGTATGTGCTTATTCTTAAATTTTGGCTATAATCATCTGGTGGGTGTGAACAACGGGTGATGATGTGTCATTGGAGCAGGTTCTTGATGGAGATGTTCAGTTGCTTAGATAGATTAATGATGTATATGTATTAGGTATGTCTTCTTTTTGTGGTAGTGACACTCTTGTGTATAGTTTTGATACAACTATATTGTATCTTACTTTATAATCTTTTTCTCTAACTGATCTATTATTTTAAATTTGTGATGGCTTTTATATAGTTTAATGTTATATTTTTTGATGTTACACTTTTCTTTAACTTATCTATTATATTAAATGTCCTACATGAAAGATAAAATTAGAAGATTCTTTTTGTTAAAAAATCTAAAAATTTATATATATACATACATTTCTAATTTATATATTTTTTAATAATTATTTTTATTTTTTAAATATATTTTAAAGGTTTAATCATTTAGAACATCCCTATTTCTGCAGGAATTTCTCAATTAGGTCCTCATATTGTAAAATCTCTCAATTAGGTCCCTGAATATGAAAAATTGAATCAGTTTAGACCTTGCCGTTAATTAGGCTGGACAACGTTAAAAATTTTATTGCGATGAGCAAGTTGTTCTGACGTGGCATACATTGGTCGCTAAGTTGGCTTTCTTTTAAATAAGTTGGTGGTCAGTCAGGTTGTCGGCCACTCGACCTGGTGGTCGGTCACTCGGCCTGGTGGTCGGCCAATCGGCCTCGTGGTCGGTCAATTGGTCTGGTGGTCAGTCACTCGGCCTGGTGGTCGGTCACTCAGTCTGGAGGTCGGGCACTTGGCTTGGTGGTCGGTCACTCGACCTAGCGGTTGGCCACTCGGCCTGGTGGTCGGTCTGGTGGTCGACCACTCGGCTTGGTGGTCGCCAAACCGACCACCAGGCCGAGTGACCGACCACCAAGCCGAGTGACCGACCTCCAGGCCGAGTGACCGACCATCAGGCCGAGTGGCCGCCCACGAAACCGATTGACCGACCACCAAGCCGAGTGGCCGACCACCAACTTATTTAAAAGAAAGCCAACTCAGCGACCAATGTATGCCACGTCATAACAACTTGCTCATGTCACCAAGTCACGCATCAAAATTTTTAACGTCGTTCAGTCTAATTAACGGCAAGGTCTAAATTGATTCAATTTTATACAATAAGGGACCTAATTGAGACCATTTAGAATACGAGGAGCTATTTAAGACAAACCTCTACAAATAGAGATGTTCAAAAAGATTAAACCTATTTTAAAATCGGTATTATTCTTTCATATTGTTATTATTTTTATTTTACTTTTTAACATTTTATTTGATTTGTTTTTGGACGTTTCAATATCATCTAGATAGAAAACAAAATATTTTAAAATATATGAATTTGGTCATAGGAGTTAAAACTATGATTTTTAATCCTCGTATTTAAAGTAAAAATAAAATAAATAAGATAGTTATTTAAAATTTGGAATATTACATTTAAGATCCATTAGACTAAGAGAAATGTTCTTTATAATTTTTGTGGTATCTAGCATTTTGAAATTTATATTGGTTACATCTAGAACATCAAAGATAAGTTTTGTTTATGTCATGAGTCAATTAAGACACCTTATTCATAAATCTTGGAATCTCTTCCAAGCTTTTGTTAGTGATTCATCAACCTTTTGATTAAAGGTGTTGATGACAAATGTTTTGCTTTATTTTATGAGGAATGAAATATTTTTCTAGGAATTGATTGACCAAGTACTCCTATGTGGTGAAGCTATAAGCTCGAAATTGATTGACCAATTACTCCCACGTAGGCTCCATATGACGTCGCGTGTTATATGGGTTCGACATCAAGTAACATCGGTCTTTATAAGCCGACGTTAAGTAAATGTCTCCTTATATGACATCGGTCTCGTATTGGACGTTAAAGATAGAAAATCACTGACATCACAACCCTTTTTTGCACCAATGGAAGGACAACAATAAATAACTCACCTGCCTTGTGAGGAAAAAAGGAAAAATTGTCAATCTAATAGTATCGTTAAGCATACCTTGATATTGTATAGTATTAGGAATCATGATGAATTCATAAAGGTGTCCATGAAGATCTTCCCTACTTGCACCAAATAATTGGCTTCCTCGAACCAATATAGAAAGTGGCTAAGTGATTTTTTTATACCATTTAGATCTAGAATTGGTATAGAAACTAGGATGATGGCAAAAATGTAATAATGGAGAACACTTTCTATAACGGTTAGTCACTATAACCAGTATAAAATGTTTGATATTCTTCGGCATTTTACTTTTGCTTCACTTTTGCTCTCCTCTGTTATGTTCTTTATGCTCTTCGATTGTTTCTTCCTCTCATTCGTTTTTCATTCTTTGCTTGTCAGGTTCGTTGAACTTCACTTGTCTTGTTCGTCTTTGCTTCTCTTATGTATTTGTCGTTGGTGATTCCGTGATCGACAGTTGTTGTTATGGTGGTGGGTCAAACTCATATTCGTCTTTGTCGTCATTGGTTGCTCTTGGAGCATCACTAGTGTTTAGGTGGTATTTACTGTTGCTAAAGCTACAGTGTGTCGTGGTGTAGTGGTCACACTCCTTCTGTCGTGATATGATGGGTTGATCGCCTTGTTGCTCGTGGTGTTTTCTGATTGTGGTGTTTAGGGTTATGTTGTTGTTAAGGTAAGTTTTGATCAATACTTATCTATATTTATTTTTGAGGATGTTGAGTTTGGTGATATTTATTGTTACATTTCATTTTTTGCGAGAAAATTTTGATACTGTAAGGTTCTTAATTTTTTGGAGCTTTATATGTTTGTGCTAATACATTCAATTGATGTAATTACCCTTTTGTGTTAGAACTGAGAAAACAATAAGGTATATGTAATTAATAGGTAAAAAATTAACCCTTTTGCAATTGTTATTTTGTGTATGTTCTTTTAATTTAGAATGAATTTCTTGATTGAATTGGAAGATTAAATTAGAACCTACAGTCTCTTTCGATCTTTAATTAGAAACCCACGAGACCTAGACTGAGTCTACTTATTTCCAAAATATTTTTTGAGGTAGGTCTATTTCAATTGACCAAATAAATCAGAGGATTAGTCTTGGGTTTTTGCTATGGTACTTGATTTCTGCGAATTACTACCACTAGTTTTAAATTTTGAACATGTTCTTTTACTACTTGTCTTTATAACTTGTTTGGGTTTGTGAGTAGTTAGTTATTTGTTAAACTTAGTGTCTTTGTAATTAAAATTCTATGTAAGATTGTCCTTTTACATTAGCATGTAGGATAATTTCATAATGCATTGATTCCACGTTTTGCATGTTATTCAGATTTGAAAACTCACTTTCACATGCTAAATTTAAATTTAAGACGACCCCTTTTCAGATAACATCAATACCAATTTTTAAAAAAAGTCACATTAAGTTTTTTTATTTTTTTTAAGTAAGTATTCAATTGAATAAAATATAAGCCTTTATATCGAAAACATAATATTAATTCAGATTTACATTTGATTTCAAGATCTGCCACTAGGATATGTGAAATTGTTGTTGCACATTGCTCTCAAACATATTTAATTGTTTCACTCTCTCTCAAACATATTTACGAACGTATATCATTTTTCCAACTTTCTATTTGGATATAAATAATTATTTTATAATTCTTGCATATTTCTCAAACAACTCACTAATATGTAGAAATTTGAACTTGCTGATACATTCCTCAGTTCACTTAGTTACAAGTGCACTTATTTTTTAAATTTAATGATCCTATAGTAGTGATGGTTAACCTTTTCTTTCATTGCTATTAACTCTTTTGATTACTTCAATTTTAAATTATTTGGATTTGATTTATTGCAATTTTCATGGATTGCAGGCGAAATAGGTGAAAATTTTGATTCAAAAACTCGTTAATCTAGGTTACACTAAGTCTAGGTTGGGAGGAACATCCTTGTAACAAGGGTTGGAGAGACTTCTATATATATAAAAGCTACATTATTCCAGTTTTTTTTTTCACCTGATTTAGCAGCCATGTTTGTGGGTTATTGAAGACTAGAAATATTTTTACTGGACCGCACAACTGTTCAAATAAATAAGTGTGTTTTGCTCGAATCTCCTCTCCACCTTAGATGGAAGTGTACCAGAAGACTTGGGATTTTCAAACATTAAAAGATTCGGTAAATAAAATACCTTAATTAAACATTCTTTTTTTATTTAAAAATTTAAGTACTATTTTTATGATTTATTTTCTTAAATATTAACATTAATAAATTAAATAAATCATTTATAAATTGTTTTTCATCTATAAATAAGGTGAAAATAAAAACTATATTTTTCTAAAAGTTTTTGTAACAAAACTTCCGTGGATTCTTTTTACAAAAATATTAATAAAAAATACTTACAAATTTAATCTAATAAAAAAGAAATTATGAAATTATTTTGCAAGAAATTACCAGTTGATTTAGAATTAAAAAGAAAATTATTTACAAAATTTAAATTCACAGTAAAAAATACCAATTGATTTTTAAATAAATTTTCTTCAAAATAAAAATAAGGATGTCAAAATGGAATCCGTTAGCCTCCGTCATTATGGTGGGATGCCGAACGGTTGAGAATATGTTAGACCGAATGTTGAACATCGGTGACTGTTTAAGGTTAGCACGAGAGTGAGTTCATGGAGAAACTCACCGCTCGGTTCAAGGCGAAAGTGAGAGTTCATGGAGAACGTTCCTCACCGCTCGGTTTAGGACCAGGGGCTCTTGGAGAGCGTTGCCTGGGTTTTGTGGACGAGCGAGAGTCCATGGAGAACCTCACCGCTCGGTTCGGGATGAGAGTGAGAGTTTATGCAGAACGTTCCTCACCGCTCGATTTAGGACCAAGGGCTCTTAGAGAGCGTTCCGTAGGTTTTGTGGACGAGACTTTGCCGCTCGGTTTTTCGACCTAGGAGTTCATTTCGGAACTTCCTAGTGGACGAGAGTGTCAGTCCTCGGGGACGTCCAACACTACTCGGTTTAGGACGAGAGTGAGAGTTTAATGAACGTTCCTCACTGCTCGGTCTTTCGACCTAGGAGTTCGTTTTGAAACTTCCTAGTGGACGAGAGTGTTAGTTCTCGGGGACGTCCAACACTGCTCAGTTTAGGACGAGAGTGAGAGTTCATGGAGAACGTTCCTCACCGCTCGGTTTTGGACGAGAGTGAGAGTTTACAAAGAACGTTCCTCACCACTCGGTTTTGGACGAGAGTGAGAGTTCACGAAGAACGTTCCTCACCACTCGGTTTAGGACAAGAGTGAGAGTTCACGAAGAACGTTCCTCACCGCTCGGTTTAGGACCAGGGGCTTTTGGAGAACGTAAGTTCACGATTTTCCTAGTGATTCGTGTGCATGATCCTATCATCTGAACTGTGAGGCCATGGAAGGCCGAGCAATCGAGGCCGAATGGCCAATAACTTTGAAGCCGAACAGCTGATCATATGTGATTTGAAGGGAATTGTCCGGCTTTGTTCATACCAAAATTTTAAACACATAAGTCTTGTCAAAAGAATCTAATCAAAATAAAACATAGCATCAAAATTCAACTAACGTAAACTTGAGATGAGTCGCATTCCCAATGTTAGGAAGGACTTTTCATTATATCTTCTAGTCAATACGCCCCCGAATTGTGCGGTCAGAGCTATGACTGCAGCTGCGACTTCGCCTATATTTCCGCTCCTCCTTTCTACACGGTCGTTTGGTACTTCTTTGTGGATACCTTGATGAGCTTCTTATCCGTCGTCGATCCTTCTTCACGCACTTACGGAGATGGCCTGCACGAATGAGTGATTCGATTTTATCTTTGAGTGTTACACACTCTTCGGTGGTATGTCTCAGGTTTTGATGGTATTGGCAGTGCCTTCCTCCATCAACATTTTTAGGTGAATGAAGCTTCATGACCGAAAGAAGTTTAGCATTAAGAGCTTCCTCGAGGAATTTTGCCCTGGGTGTTTTAATAGCTGTGTAATGATCAAACTTAGGCATTCGGGGGAAATCCTTTGGTCGAGACCCTCCTCCCCTGTCATTGTCGTCGAATGTTTGTCTATCGTTCCTTCTCTTTCCGCCTACATCAGCTTCCTGTTGTTGCTTTCTTTGTGACATTCGCATGTCCCCCATATGAATAAACTCAGCTATCCTTTCCAGAAGTTCATCCATTGTTTTTGGTGGTCGTGCATATAATTTTTCAGCAAAATATCCTAGCCTTAGGCATGAAGGCAGGTTGTTGATGATAAAAGTGTGATTAACATTTTTAACTCGCCGTGCGACTTCATTATACCTTTTCATAAAGGCTTTCAAAGTTTCGTCCTTTTCTTCCTTGGTGTTAACCAATTCCGTCGGTGTTATCTCCTGTCTCCGATTGGCTGCGAATTGTCTCCTAAAGAGGGTCTCTATAGTTGCGAAGCAATCCACTGTGTTGGGAGGAAGAGCGTTATACCATTCCAATGCCTCTTCCTTGAGTGATAATGAGAAGGCTCTGTACATGATCGGGTCGCTATTTGTATAGAATGTCATTGCATTACCGAACGTCCTTAGGTGATTGTCCGGATCAGTTGAACCATCATACTTATCCAATGCGGGAGGAGCTTTTTCTGGCATTGGAGTTTGCATGATGGTCGCCGTAAAAGGGAGTAAATTGGTAGGCCGAACGGTATGCAGGGGTGTTGGTTCCCTTCTACCTCGACCGTTCGGGTTGGTGTGATTATGACTTGCTTTGTTGTCATTCTCTCGATTTAAGGCGGACCGCTCAGGGGGGACCCGTTCGGCCCTTAGCGCCGCAATCTCCTCTGCATGCCTCCGCTGCATCTCTTGTTGTGCTTGCGCCTACGCTTGTATGGTCTGCGCCTGTGCTTTGATCTGGGCTTGTAACTCTTTGATTAGATCTCTGGTGCTCTACTCTTCCATATTTCTTGTGGTCACCATTTGGACTTCTTCTGCTTGCTCTCGGCCCCACAATGGGCGCCAAAATGTTTCGGTAGGGATTTTGTGAGACCGAGACACTAACCTTTGACTTGTGTGCTCTGCTCGTATGCTTCCAGTTTAGACCGATCAGTCCTTTTCAGTATTGGCCGCTCGGTGAACTTCAGTCTTGACCGTTCGGTCACCCTCGTGGCAAAAGGGGGAAGGTACCTACAAAAGGCACTCTGACGCTCAAGTTAGGAGCAATTTTATGAACTGTTTGTTACAGTTAAATATTTAAGTCCTGATTGGACGTAAGTAGGGCGTAGTGGAGTGTGAGTTTAATGTGTGTTTACCTTGAACCTAAACCCTTATTTATAGAGTTTAAAGGAATCTGACCAATTAATTTATCTCTTAATGGTCATTAATGCAAACCTTAACTGTTTAACGATAATCGTTACCACATTTATTTGTGCATTAACTCTGCTCAACAGTTGTTGGGACCGAACGACTGAGAAGCTTTTGTCCACATGCTGACCGTTCAGTTCTTTAAGATCATATGTCATCTTTATCGATCGATCGGCTATGAGCCCATAGTAACACTTCTCAAAATGATAAGAAAAGACAAACTTCCAAAATAATAATAAAATACTTTTCAAAATGATTTTGGAAGTATAAGATAAAAGATTACAATGTCTTATAAAAATACTTCTCAAATGATAAGAAAAGACAAACTTTTCTAAAAGTATTTATTTTTAAGAAACCAAAGCTTCATAAGTAAAAGAAAGAGACTACTTAAAGAGTGAAAATTATTTTAATTAAGGATAAAGAAACTTGGTTTTGATTTTTATCTTTATGGTATATTTATTGCCAGAAGAATTGCCGTGGGGTTGGAAGAGTAAAAGAATAATAGGGTTTAGTGTATTCGCAAGTGCTTGAGTGCAAAAAAATAGGAGTGTGTTTTTAAATAACATAAAAATAATTATAAACATGTGATTTTTAATTTAAGTAAAAAAAAATAAAAGGGTTGCATATAACAAAAAATTGGAGTGCAAAATAGCAGGAACCCACTTATGACATTGTTAGGTCTCGGGCCAGTTTCATTCGGCCTGTGTGTTCCGTTTTTGTTTCGGCTCAAATTATATTTTGTTTGCGAAATTGCAAAACTTGGATTAGAAACTTCAATATATTAATTTTGTTTTGTATTTTTATTTTTATAAATTTGTAGTAAAATAAAACTATCGATTCACTTTAAGGGTGCTATTTTAAGTTGAAAAGAATCTGACCTGTAAAATAATTTTTAAATTGATTCTTTAACGATAATCTAGAATGTTCATCTTAATATTACGAACAGCATCACCTTATAGGCGACATTATTAGCTTTGCATCTATCGATGGAAACAACCATTATAGAGTGATAGAGTTAGATAATTAAAAAGTTTTAGAAATTGATAAAAAAAAATAATGTTAAATTTTCTTAAAATGACACAAACACAAGGACTCGTTAAGGAATTATCGTAAATGAAATTTATCATAGGAAATTATAAGAATTAAGAAGAAAAACTAATTACAAAATTTAAGTAGCTACTTGCTTCTCATATGCCGAAGGTAATAAATAACCAAAATAGAATATTCATGCTAAGTAGTTACATCATCACCTCTTTTCCGAAGAAGATTTATTAACAATTTAAGTCATTCATATATACACATAATAAATGAAATAGGTTATGTTCATTATATTTTTTTAACTAATTTATTAAAGTGATTTGATTAATTAATTATAACTAAGAACATATATGTCATAAATTGTTTTCTGTATCAAGACCATATGTAATATTTTAATTTATTGAGAGACCAAATTAAAATATTGAAACTTAAAAAAAGGTAACAACAAATATTATATAAAGGAGTTATGTGTTAGTAACATATATTGAAATATTCGCGTAAAGACAAAAATCAAAAGGGGTTGAATTTGTTTACTTACTAAAAGTGTGTCTTTTAAAAATTTTCCCTTTTGTATAAACTGATTTTACAACAAAAATCAATTTTTTTTTAAATAACAACCATAAAGATAAAGAGTATAGGAAAAAAGAAAGTTGTACAAGTAGTTTAATATTGATATGGATCAAAAGACCCTACATTTAGTTGTTAATTTATCTAAAGAGAGATTAACTAATTACTACGAAATAACTAAAACTTAGAATCCTAGATAATAGAGTTAAGGTTAGAAAGCACATCTCTTGAAGACACAAGAGATTAACAACACTTCCACTGATACATAAAGAATAAACAACTTTTCCTAACCACAACTGGTAACTCAATCACTTAAGACACACTCAATGAAAGCTCTCAATCTACCAACACTATATGTAGACTCTTATTTTCTGAAAATTAGTTCAAGAAACTGAAGAGTTTGTTCCCAATTGTTTGTAGATTATCATAAATGGTAATCAATTATTTCAAAAAAATTTTCAAAAAACATTTTATCACTGTGATAATTGATTATCAACAGTGATAATGGATCATTAAGAGGCTTATGTTAAAATCTAAAATTAAATGGGATAATCAATTACCACTTATGACAAACAATTATTCTAAATCATTTTTGAAATATTTTGACACTTTCTTGAGCCATCTTTTACAAGTTGTTTTTGTAACCTTCTAAACTAAGTCCAATACACAAATATAAAAGACTTGTTACAAAATCTTCTGACTAAACTACAAGTCTTCTAATATCATTTGCATGTTTTGAATTCTAAAACTTCTTTTTATCATCATCAAAAATATCTCGTTCTTTAGTTATTTTATTTTTTCTAACAATCTCCCAAATTTTTATGATGATCAAAATATGATTTAAAGCTTTTTTTGTAATAACTTGCGTATAAATAACTTAAACAAGAAAATAACATTATATGGACTTAGAAAATTTTTTATGGCTTTAAACTTAATTGTCCCCCCCCCCCCCCCCCTCCCCCCTCCCCTCCCCCCCCTCCCCCCTCCCCCCTTTAATCATAATAAAAAAAAAATGAAGCTCCCCCTAAATAAATGAATTTAATTAGAACTAAGTCCCCTTCAATTAGATAACTTAGATCAAAATAGAAAAATAGATAACCTAGCCACAAGAGATGCATATAATCACTTAAGACATACTTAGTGAAACCTCTCAATCTACCAACACTAGGTTTAACAAGCCTTTTTTTCAAAACACATATAGTTTCTTTTTGCAGCACAACACTAAACCTCTGAATAAAAAAGTTGTTTGTGAAACTAGGTTTAGGTAAAATGTATAGATTCTTATTTTTGAAAATTAGGTCAAGAAATTGAAAAGTATGTTCGTAACTGTTATTGATAATCAATTGTTATAAGTGATAATATTCTAGAAACTTTATCAAAAAAATATTTTCTCGTTGTGATAATCAATTACCAGTGATAATCAATTATTATAGAGGTCTTTCTAAAAATCTAAAATTAAATGAGACAATCAATTACCATTTATGATAATTGATTTTCGAAAGCGTTTTTGAAATATTTTGAAACTTTCTTGAGTCATCTTGTACAAGTTATTGTGTAACCTTCTAAACTAAGTCCAATATACAAATATGAAAAACTTATTATCAAATCTTAAGACTAAAATACAATCTTCTAATATCATTTTCATGTTTTGAATGTTTGGACTTGCTTTTTATCAGCATCAAAATATCTTATCCTCAATTTTTTCTCTTTTTGCTAACAAGGATCCCTATATGTGAGCACATACAATTATTCATGTTCCTATCTCTCCATCCCCATCAAAAGAGAAAATAAAAAGGGAACCTAAGGTGCTTTACAGTTTGAAGATCATATACCATTCTTCCATCTACATTGTTCCTAATGGCCAATCCAAGTACGCTTTCACATACTGCTCTATGGGGTATTAAGGATTGCTTGATTAGTTAAAAAGTTTGATTGTTCATTAATTGTTCAACTATTTTGGTTGTTTATTCTAACAATTGGTATCAGAGCATGTTAGTTTATGATTAATTGACTAATAAAATATAATGACCCTAACACATTTAATGATTTATCTGATACTACTTGTTAGATTATGCATCCAAAAACATAGAAAAATAACTAATGAGCAACAAACCCTTCCTTAATAGAGCAATTCTCAATTCCCTTTATAACATATATAAAACAAAAGCATGCCGGGATTGGTATCTAATCTTCCTTCTATACAACACCTTAGGTTCTCTCTTGATTTTCTCTTCTAATAAGAATGGAGAAAAAGGAGCATGAATAATTGTATGTGCTCAAAGATGGGGACCATGACCCTTTTATGTAACATTTGTTGGTTACTTTATCTTAAGTTTCAATAGTTTCAATATATTGAAACTTAAGATAAAATAACTAACAAATGTTACATAAAAAGGTCATGGTCCCTATTTGTGAGCACGTACAATTATTCTCTCCATGCTAACAGAAGAAAAAATCTACAAAAGAAAGATTAGATACTAGTCTATGTTGTTTCCAATAGCTAATTCATGTACTCTTTCGTTTTTTGTTCTAAAGAAAATTGAAAATTAGTCTGTTAAAAAAAGTTTATTGTTTATTAATTATTGATTTTTTTGGATGCATATTCTAACAGGATCAATAGTCCATCTTGAAAACAAAAATGTGCCTTCACAATTTGAGGATAGTCATGGCCAATAATTGGTTGATCTTATCCATCTCATTAAAAATCACAAAATTTAGTTTGATTGATGAAAATAATAAGTATCATACTTTTATGTTTGTCTGAAACTTTATCATCATAAAAATTATCCATAAATCTGCATATTCTCATAAGTGTTTGTTTGCTATGAAAAAGATTTTTCTCAAATAGAACTAAGAAATCATCTTTAAATAGTCACTGAAGAATGATAACATATAATGAGTGTTTTAGTTAGGATTTCTGAAATAACCCAGAAGCTCTAACAGGAAGAGCAACTTTTTCTTAGAAGTAAGGTCAAAAGAATACTATTAATAAGAAGAGAAAAACCAACTCAAGTGATGCAGGTGTGATTACAGTATAAATAGAACTATATAAACCCTTTGCATGAATTGGTATAGTTGAAAAGAACAACACAAATATTCCCCACCCACACATAGATTTGGCTAATGGTTTTATATTTCTGCCATTACCAATCAGAAAATAATTCTCGGATACCTACCGATACCTAGTTTGTACCCATTTTTCAATGCACTTGTTTTGCGTGTAAAAATTATCTAGTTGATATAATTGACTCCAACAAATTGAAAAAGACAAGATATTATTTATGTTGGGAATCTAAGTAAGTTCCATATATAACTTATTTATTTAGATTCAATCTTATTGGTGTTGTATATATATAGGATCCTCTTGCTCGTTAAATTTAACCATTTATTATATATAATGTAAAAAAAAAAGAGAAATATAAATAAATATTTATAAAATGTATGATAAGTGCTGTCACCATCCACATATATATAATCTCTCCTTGCAAACCAACTCTAGAGAGAAACCAGATGATGAGATTACGTAAAAATGACTTAATATTAAGCAGAGAAGAGTCAACAAACATTTGCATATATGGTTTCATTTTAGGAACCCAATTAACGTTAAATAAATTTACATTAAAAGTTAAAACCATATGTTCATACATTTTTCTATAATTGTCCCCATTTTTTTTCTCTTTACGTGGTATTATAATTCATCCTTAAAATTCTAAGAACCTTAAGAAAGAGGGACATGTATGTTTGGAAAGAAAAACTGTTTTGTCCTATGTAATTAACACAAATTAATTAGTTGGTGGCTCTTGAAATAGTACCATAAAATGTCTATTCTATTGTCCACTCGACAGCAAAGTATAACAGTTAGCACTCAATGAACCTATACTTGATTGTACCATATCAGGAGAACTCTGATTAGAGTTGCACCTAAAGCATTATTATCGTCTTTGACGGTTACCTAACTACAAAATGGACCCGGGAAACATAGAAAAGTATAACTTTCTCGTAAACTGAATTAATGAGCCTAATTCTTATATAAATTATTGATTCTGTGAAATTGAAGTAAGTGATCTTCAGATGCAATAGCAATATGACAACTGACAGACATATTAAATAAATTTCGTTATCTTTCATTCTGACTTGACCCCGTCAAGCAAGTGTGTTACCTATAGTTTTTGTAAATTTTAATTTAGTTGTTTAACGACAATGCTAACAATGTCTTCATAGTACAGGTTAAGATATCAAAAGTAGGCTGTTCTAAGAAAAAAGTGTGCACGTTTTTAGACAGTTTCAGCCTAATTTCTTCCTTTTCCAGGTTATGAAAAAATTCATGCTCAAACAAATAAAATATGAACAAATTTAATGAAATTGTTATTGAGAATATAACTCTGAGTTTAAGTTTTAAATTAAATGGAAAAAAGAAATTTAAAATAAACGAAGATCCATAAATTTGTTATATTTAAGTTTTAAGTTTTAGATTGAACTCATCATATCTTGTGTTTTGTAGTGAATATTTTCGAAAGACTTATTACGATATCAGATAACCAAAAGTTTGTTTAAATGCCTAGCTCGATGATTCTTGTATTTTAAGTCTTCTTGATAATGTATCTGTTTAAAGGGATAAATCAATATGATGGGACTCACAACTCATCATTCACTATAAACTTAAATTATTTTCTAAACACTCTGATTCACCCATTTTATAATTTCTATTTAAAACATTTTATTTATTGATTTCTCACTTTGTTTGTATGCTGTGTTAGTAGGACTAATTACTTTTAACTACAAGACATTAACATCTTTTTTTGTTGGAGGAAAGAAAATAACTGAGTGTGTTATGTTAAAGTTGAAGTGAACTAAAATGTGATGAGTTTTACCATAAGAAAACTGACATCAGAATTGGTAAGCAGCAGCCTAGGGATTCTGCATAATGATTTCTGTCTGTCAATCTTTTCCTCCCTTATCTTCTTTTGGGGTGGGGCTGGGGAAGAAGGAGTTACATATGGACAAATCCAAAAAATGACCCTACTGTAAAGTCTGGTATACAATTTGATGATAACATATAATTGTGAGTGTGAAACGATATGCGATTGCATTATACTGTTGAATTGCTCGATAGCTTGTTTGTCCTCACGGGAATGAAGTGAGTTCAATGAATATGGCGAACAATTCGAAAAGCAGAATGACATTTTTCAAAGATGCTGAAATTATCCTAATCACCATGGTCCCTGGTTATCAGTGATGTGTATAAAATCGCAGACAAGGAACGAACAAACTCATTGATTAATACCAAGTGAAACAACTTGCATGAATGATTAGGTTCTAGAGCTAAGGTTTAAATTGCAGTCTAAAACTGGATTTTCGGTTCTAACTTAAAGGATGGTAAGATTTTTGAGATTATACACAATCACATTTATCTATAATTGTTATGAGTTTATGAAGCTAAGTTATATTGAGTAGAGATGAAAAAATTCAATATCATTTTTAAAAATATATCACATAAATTTTAAATTGAAAAGAATCAATTTTTGATATGAATTGAACTATGATCTTATTAGTATTGTATAGTTCCGATGGATCCCTCGAAAGATCGAACACTATGCGTTTGTGCTTAAAAGTTTAATAAGCGACAATTACTTGAAGTTAGACATGGAACAATCTAGCTTGATTGTTATATTAACTACAAGCCAAAAAGTTTCTGAAATTAAGTTGCTGTCAGAGAAGTGATGAATTATTATCAGTTCAAAACTGAGACCAATGGGTTATATCTCTTTGAAATAGAATTACCTAAGTGATGTATGCCGACTTTGGTGTCACTGTCATTCACAAATGTCGGGGAAGTAAAACCAAAGAATACTGAATTTTCTGGTTGTCGAATTTTGAGAAATCTTGGCGTTTGGTCAGCTAGACTTGATCAATCATTAATAGTTTGTGATCATAAAATTATATATATAAGTATATTTATCTGTAATACTTACTCGTACTATTTCACAAAGTATACTTACCCTGCAATCTTCTTTGTTTTCATCCACGGGAAAGAACCGTATTCATATACTAAAAATTTTACAGTAGCTTAGTTAACAACTAATAAGTTTGTCATACCCTTTATTCCATTCATTTTCATTAATTGAACATAACAGTTCCAAATGCAGTACGCATACATAAAGTAACTCTTTTAATATGACTTGTATTGTGACTATTTACCTTGCAAATGAAAGGGATTGGCATCAACTAAAGTAACTCTATTTTTATAATTGGTGCTTTTAAGAACGTGGATATTGTAGCTTTGGCAGATTCATTAGGTATTAAAAGTTATAAGACTAGCTTAATGATAAAAATTGAAAGAAACATAAAAAAGATTGGAGGTTCAACTCTTTTAATAAAAAAAACAAACTAATATTTGTTGATGAAAAGAAATTGACAAAGTAAGTGTTTTGCAACTTTATTCTTCTCAAATTTATAACAAAGTAATGTTTGAGCTTATCAATTTTGGTTTTATTAATAAAGCGTCTTTTTTCTTGGTTGACATTACCAGATTGTATTTAGGACAGTTTTTTTAGGAACAAAGAGGATTTGTCTTATGTGATTTTTTTTTCTTTGAGTTTTGAACTAATCTCCTTATGTGTTCTAATATATTTTTCTTTTCAATTTTACATGATCTCGATATAATAAAGAGGATTGTAGTTCATAAAACTGCTAATTTTGTTGGGACACCTACACTGATGCATTATATCACTAGGCCTGACCTTTGTGTATTAGCGGCACCAAGATATCAAATTCTATTATATATGTTAGAATTTATTAGGAATTTACGGATGGGTTAAAAGTCATATATTCAGTATGAATCATAAAAATCATAAAGTTGAGTAGTATATATATAAAAAAGAACTTATATAAATCTTGAACTTTAAAGTTTTATAATAAAGGTGATGTGAAACTTTTTATTTGAACAACTCTTATCTCATTTGTAATAAATATCCTTAATAGATTTTAGTAAAAAAATCTCAACAAAATTTAAACTTTCGAAATACAAATTGATCAATTGAAATTGTTAGATTCTATGTGGTTAAAGTACTTTTTTAATTGTAATATATCAGACATAAGTATATTTGTTTTTGTTACTATAAAACTGAAAATATTACCACTTAAACTGTTATTTACATATAAAAGGAAACAACAAATTTATCATGATCAGTAAAATAATTAAATTGTTTAATTTTAATTCATGAAATTAAATTTCCCGTCTGATATATACTCACAATTAATTAAATAATATAAGTGGTTATGTTTAATAATATTTTTTATTTTGTGATGATTATGAATATATTTTACAAAAATAACTCTCATCATGTTGAAGTAAGCAATGAAATTGCAAACAAAACCTAGTAAAGATTTATTTTATGGTAGCCCCCACCTAGATATGTTAGCAAAATCTCATCGAATTTCCTCTAGTTTATCTCTTTATGCTTGTAACTATCCAAGTGTCAACCTCATCTCCATTGTTGATTTTTCTTATGTTGAACCGATAGAAAAACAACTCACTTTCTCTCCATCCCTTCACCTTTCTCTAATTTCAACTCTTACTAAAAAACCCTAAAACCTCTCTCGTACTTGGGCCCTCCTCTTTATAAGAAGAAGAAAACTTTGTTTCCATATTCGTCCCATTAATGCCAAGTTAAAAAGAAATCTTCTATATATATATTGAATATTCCTTCTACATTTTCCCTTTCTCACGTGAATTTTCTATTGTGTTTGTTTAATATATTTGTAATTATTGATAAAAAAAATGTATAAATTTTTTATAAATAGAATAACAATATTAATAACACACTACATTAAAATAAAACTACGTTAAAGTGTCGACTTTGCATTCCAAATGAGAAAAAAACACTCAAAGGATGGATGTTAACATAGCAGCATCAATTACTGCCAGCGGACGTTAATAGTGTGGACTAAGCAAACACCATGGACTAAGCGGATGCTAAAAGCATAGGTTAAGCCAATGCTAATCATACAACTTAAAAAATTATTATAATATGAGCGAGAAAATATAAAATAATAACTGAAATGAAAAAATATTAGCAAAATAATATACTTGAAAAAAAAGTATTTTTTTATAATTAATAAAGAAAATGAGTGTAAATAAAAAAGATGAATGTGAATGAAAGAGATAATGTAGAAGAAGAAGATGAATGTGAATGATGGAGATGGAGAGAAAATCGTGAATACGAGAGAAAAAATGCACATGAAAGATATGTATGTCGATAGAAAGATGAAGTGTTGATAAAGGAGATGAATTGAGTAAAAAAGATGAGTATAGATAAAAGAGATGAATGTGAATGAAAAAAATGAGTTTAATCATATATATTTATACATAGAATGTAAGTGTGGGTGAAGAAATTTATGATATTTAAAATAATTTATATGAATGATAAAGAATGTGTACATATTTAAAATATATAACTTAGTATCTTATGCATATATAACTTAGTAGCGTTATACGTGATACTAATTTAAATAAATATAAATATGTATTTAATATGTATTTAGCCAATGCTAGTACACATATTTATTTAATAATTTTTTTTAATGTTTTATAGAAACAATTTAATTTTTTTGTATCATATTAGAGTTGGTTAAACCAATTCGACCACGTTAATATATAGAAACTAAATCAATATTTGTTTTTTAGAGAAACAGAAGTAAAACTTTTTTTGTTGGAAAAGAAGTTAAAGTAAAATAGAAAAAACTATTCTGAACGTGCTTTTATATAATTTAAAATATTTAATCAAATAGATTAATTAATTCTCAATCAACGCCGATAAAGTATTGTCCATAAGATTATAACAACAATAACAATGACATCCCACTAATTAATAAATATTTTAGAAAACTATTTATTATTAAGAAAACAATACTTATTTTTTGACCTACTAAATCGAGAATATAAAACCTAATAGGGTCCACATAATTTAATGAGAACTATATGAATATGACTCCATTCCTAATACTAAAAAATATATAAAGGCAATACCTAAAAAAGACATTATTAGCATTTCAATTTCAGCAAGTAAAACGTGTGTTACCAAAATAAGTGAGTCAAACACTAATCAACCTATTCGTTGACTTTGGCAATTAAAAAGAGTCCATATCCTTAAAGTCGTGGCAAATATTGATTTTGTTTTATGATTTCCTATTAACAACGGTTATGTTAATTAAGATATTAATCTTTCACGTAGTGGTGGGAGAACACTTCCATGAATTGGGTGTATATAGGTTTTGTTCAAGGTTGGTAGGTTATAGATTTTTTTTATTTACAATAAAAAAAATAAAAAATATATTAATGAAACAAATAGGATGTTTCAGTTCAAAAAAGTTATGTATTAAAGATAACAAACATTGTTAAATACAAAAGTATAAATTCTATCTCACATTCAAATACATTGTTAATCAAAAGCTCAACATTGCATTATGTACACACTATTTCTCATTTTTTTATCAACAACAAACTATTTCTTATATGGTGCATACTAAGAAAATTAGTTTATGCATAACATCCCTTTCAAATATTAGAATTCTCGACTTTATAGTTAGAAAATAATTAGAATATATATATTATATTTTTCTTTATCAGCAAAAAATAATATATAAATAAAAAATAAGGCATAGTTCAATCCATACGAAAGTATCAATAAACACATTATATGACACTTTAAAACAATTGTTTGGAGGTTCCGATAGATTAGAGCCGTCAAAATGGGTCACAACCCGCGGGTTAATCCGGCCCACCACGAGTTTGAGTTAGGTTGGGTTTGAAAAAATTGTACTTTTTTTATGCGGGTCAAATTTTAATCTGACTCATTTAAACCCGGCTCATGTCGGTTGAATCCGTGGTGGGTCGGGTTGGCCCACCAATCCACTTACCTAATTTTATTTTATTCAAATTTAATTTTAATTTTATAAAAAAATATTTATTATTTTTTTGCTTGAAAAAATTATTTAAATTTCTTATTTTCATAATTAATTAAATACCCATGTTGGGAGTGAAATTTGGAAGTGAAATTTGTTTAGATTTGAATTATAGAAAGTTTGTAAATTTTTTTTATTTAAAAAAATTGTAATTAAGTGAGCCAATGAGCCAACCCATTTACCCACCAACCCGTGGTAGGTCGGGTCGGATTCGAATTTTTCTGGCTCGCTAATAAATAATCCGGATTGGATTGATTCACTAAGTGACCAACTCGTGGTGAACCGAACTAGGTCGGATCGGGTGACCGTTTTGACAGCTCTACGTGTGATGCATGAGTATTATTGGTGTTTGTTTTCCTTCACATTTACATGGCTTTCACGAAGACCAATTTATACATGTGATTGATGAGGATGCACATGACAATGGCCCTTTTGTAGAGAAGACAACAATGTCTTTGGCATGCATGTGTTGCACTTGCAAGTCCATGAATGTCAAATGAAGGCTTGGAAGAAGAAAACTTTTTTAAGGAAATAATATGTATTCGAGATTTTTATATTGAAGATTTCACCTTTTCTTAAATTAAAAATATAAAATGTAAACCTTATGTTACTAATTGGTTTATTTAGTTTATGAAATTGAATTAGGTTTAATTTGTTTTTCTTGACTTTATCCAAACGTAGAGGCTTAGGATTCTTTGGTAGCGGGGCATGCATGTAAGCTCAAAAGCAAACATGCAACTACAGATTAATTCATCACATCATTCATCTTTAGTCCATCAATTATTTGCAAACATTACAGGCAGAGACCCGTCAAGTCATTTCCATTTGAAGTCCCTTACGAGAATTATTTATATTTCCATTTTTCTTTCACATTCCTTTTACGATATTTATTTGTGATCGTGTCAATCAGAATACAGAATTACATCTGCACAACTGTCTTTATAATTAAAAGGAAAATAAGTGTAGATCATATACATATATATTTCCTATCTCAACCATACATTTGAGTCCGGTTTGTAACTTTGTTCGTTACAATTTTATTTTTGAAACATATTTAAGAAAATGAAAAGACAAATAAATAACTTCAAAATAATATAAGACTAAAATATGACTATATATATATAAGATGAACTTTTTCATGAGACAAATTCTTACCAAAGAGAATATGTACAAAGTCTTGCCCATGTTAATAAGGAATCTTCATGGGACTTCAGATGTAGGTGGAAGCCAAAATTTTGATGTATGCAGTTGTATAGGATTCAACCCATTGGAAGAGACACGCATGTCATCTTGTAATTTTTATTAATAGTGAATTTAAGTTTAAATTAATATTTTAAAATCGGTTTGTAAAATAATATTTAATTAATATCATAATAAATATAATAAATAAAAATTCTCTTTAAATTATATTTTAAATGATTGTTAAAAACAAATTTAAGATTAATTTAATTTTACAAAAAATAATGTATATGTTAAAATTTGTATGTATTTATATATTATAAATTTATTTTATTTTTTATTTTTATTTTATCTTTAGTTGATGTTGAATTTTCAACCTAATTAATTTTACATCGGTTTGTATTAGAGAAAATAATTTGATTATTTATGGAATCAAATTAATATTGTACAAAAGGTAAAACAATAAAAATCCAAAAGTAGTATAGATATAATAGAGAAAAGTCTCATCTTATAATGGCCATTTTGTAAAATTAATAAATTGGTTTTAAATTTAGATTTTTCTAATATCATATTAAAACTTATTCCAACTATATTATTGCTGAATTTATACGAGTATCGCAATACCATTTTGTTAATCATGCAAAATTTACATCTAACATGTTCAACACTTGTTACGAGGTGTGTGTTATACAAATCTCATATAGACTATTTATATAACCTAGTTAAAATATGAGTAGGGGATAATTCTCATTTTACAATCCATTTTTAAGGGACTGGATTACATCATTCAAATCATCATCTACTATGTTATCCACAAATAAACTTTTTCTTTAACAAAATAAAATATATTTTCTCTTTATTTAATGTGTACCCATCGATGTCTAAATATAACAAAATTATATTTTTAAAGTTTAGTACCAGAGAAACACTAAAGGAAATTGCGGTCAACCCTTAATATCAAATTCAAGAAACTGACCTAGTAAAAAATTACTCCAAGTTAAAGCTAATTTCAACCTGGCCCAAAAGATAACATAATTAACACCTTTCCTTATCAACTTAAGTTGACTAAACCTGGCCGAAAGAGTCACATTAGCACCCTACTTGTTCATCTAATCAAATGAAGTTCTGTTAAAGTTTAATTAAACCTGACCCAACTTGTTCATCTAATCAGATTAAGTTTAATTAAAGTATAATTAAACGTGACCCAACTTGTCTATCTAATCAAATTAAGATGCATTAAAGTTTAGTTAAACCTGACCCAACTTGTTCATCTAATCAAAATTAGTTAAAGGTAGATTAAACCTGACCCAAGTTGTTTGTCAAATAATACTAAAGCTAAACTCAATCTGATCCAACAGGTCATATTAGCACCCTACTTGTTCATTTAATCAACTATATTGGATTAAAGTTACATTAAACTTGACTCCTGTATTTATCAAACTAAACTGTGTTTTACTTTACCCATCTAGTCAATTAAAGCCTAGTTTTGAATCTAATCATCCTAATGTGTTGATACTCAAGAAGTAAAGATGATTTGTGGCACATCATCTAAGAATAGAATCCGTTCCAGAGTGGAGATCAAAGAGAAACAATAAAGTTGATAAATTAGGGAGATCACTTTCTACTTGTTGGGTCTTTGAATGACGTCAAACGAATATTTTCAGAAGTAGTGGGAATGAAAGTAATCTTGATTGACATGCACCTCCACGGCTTTAGCTTAGTACAGGGCAAAAGAAGTTTGTTGTTACATGGACCCTCTCTATCCATTTTTTATTCTGACAGAAAACTTATAAAAACTTTCAAAACACTGAATTACCTTAACTTTAAGCTTATAAGCTTATACGATTTTATCCAAATATAAATAATTTATGAACTTATAAAAAATTACTTATTTTGAATATTTTTTTTCAAAATGACTTTAACTTTAAGTTTAAATAAACTCAACATATATTATATTTTCAAACTTTTTAAAATAATAAAATTATATATCTAAAATATGATTATAGTTAAAATATAATTGTGAATAATTTTTTATAAAACCAATATATATATATATATATATATATATATATATATATTTTAAGAATAATAAGTTTTCATGATTATAAAAAATATATAAATGTCTTCTGTTTTTTAAAATTCGTACAAAATAATCATTACACTAATTTATATCAAAATTACCTCTTTTTTATTAACTAATAAAAAATTACTCGTAGACAATAAAATATTAAAACTATAAATTTTCTTAGATATCCAACTTTCGTTAAAAAAAATATATTTAGAGGAGATTATTTTGCGGAGGTTATAAAAAACCTCCATAAATTAATATGGTTTAAGATGACTTTATTGAGTTGTCTAAAAGCTAATAATAGTTGAGTGTCATGTGGCCATTTACAAAACACAATCATCTTCATTCCTAGAGTGTCATGTGACCGCTACTAAAAGCAAATCCTCTCCAATGGCGGAGGGACATGTGACCAGTACTAAAAAGAAATCATCTCCACTCCTAGGGTGTCATGTGACTACCTTTTAAAAAGAAAATCCTCTCCAATGAAAGCATGGCACATGGCACACACTTTCCACTTGGTTTGAATATCTAACTTAGGGAAAATTCTATGCTACTTAGGCCTTAATACAACCCTCAATCAAACCTATACTACATGGTCAAATATAAAGCTTAAATAAACCTACATTACTCTTCAACCTTCACGATGACCTATGAGAAAGAGCTTTTTCACCTTGCATAGATGATTCTAGCTTCTTCTTGAAAATGTTTGGGCCATGGCTAGGGGTATTCCATCACTTTTTGTTTTCCTTAATATTTTTCAATTCCCTCCAAGATTTTAGACTGACTAAAACTTCTCCCTAAATCAAAACCCTAAAACTTTTCCCCCAAATCAAGACCCTAAGAACTAGTTTATCATTACCAACTTTTGCAACCATGACTTCCTCTAGTTGCTTCGTCTCTGCTACCATGCCTTCATAACGAGGCGAGTCTGGTTGTCGAGGTCGCTACCTAAACATATCCTTGTTTATTAATCTTTTGAAAACCTAGTAGACGCCATTTGTGAAAAAAATGTTTTAAAAACACTATTCACCCGCTAGTGTTTTTAATTGTGTTTTTTAGTTGACATCAAAGCTAACCTTAGGGGTTAGTTTTTAACATGACTTGAGGAAATGATGTAGATCGCAATGAAAGATGAAGGATATTTCATCAGTCGTCCATCTTTGTTCAAGAAAGAAAAGTTTTATCTTTGGAAACAAAGAATATTCCTTGAATCATGTCATATTTCATTTGAGATATTCTGGAAAAAGGAAGATTCCATACCTCTGAACAACGAAGGAATGCCTATAGCCAGAAGCTCCTGGTCAGACGATAAAAAATCAAGGTATCCTGAACTTCAAAGCCAAAAATATACTAACATGTGCTTTATGTGAAGATGTCTTTGAAGAGATACAACAACATAAGAGTGCCAAGGATATGAGGGATGCAGTGAGTGTCACATATGAAGAGAACAAAGCAAATGAGGCAGTGAACATCTCAGAAGATCCAAGTTGATATGAAGATAAAGATAAATAAATCAACTTAAGTCTAATGGATGATCCAACATGCGATATGTCAGACGCCTCTAACGATGAGGTTGACTTCAATGATCTCTACTTTATTGTTGAAGCATATGATGAATTAATGTTTAACACTTCTAAGTTAGCATATGCATATAAAAAATTAAGAAAATAGTATAAAAATGTGTCAAAGGAAAATGAGTATTTGAAAATTGATTTAACATCGTCTAAAGACAATATAATGTCTTTACATTGTTAAAATTTTTAAAGGAAGATTTAATGTTCTAAACTTAGAAAATAAAAATCTTATTTTAGATAATAAAAAGCTTAAAGAGAACATAACTGCTACAACTAAAATTATTGAAAGTGTTGAACAACTTAAGCAAGAAAATGACACTCTACTCAAGGTATTAGACAAAATGTATGACGACAACAAATGCTTAGACATGGTAATAAAAAGTAGCAAATGTTCTCATGATAGAACATGCTTAGGCTTTGATGATAAATATGTTAGTCATTCATGCTCAACAAAGTTTATTAAATTTGTTAAAGAAGGAAAATAAGCCTTCCATGTTAGGTCCAATTCTAAAAAGAAAAGGATAAGTAAAACTAACAAAGTTGGACCCAAATCTAGATGGGTACTAAAGAATCAAATCACTCTCTTGCAAACTTAATGGATATTATAAGAGAAACTCCCACCATGATGTCAGGAAAATGGATACTCACTTATCATAAAAGAAGAAATGTCTACATTCCAAAACCTGAAGAAGCATAAAAAGCAAGAGCATTCCCTCACATTCCAAAACCCTGGCCATTCAAATTCCAAGAACCACCTTTATCACTCACACATATAAGCGCCAAAGGAAACCAAATGTCTTCATTCACTCCAAGTTTTTCTCTGAAATTCTAAAGTCCTCACTCTCAAGCATTTTCTCTCCAAAACCCTTGAATTTCCAAAAGCACTCTTTGTTACCAAGGTTGGAAACTAAGACTAAGAAGTTGTTATGACTCTTGAAGAAGTGTATGTTGCTTGTAGAGTCTTTGTAGTTGGTCATGCCATCGAGATTTATAGATGTTTTAAGAGCAGTAACTTGTGGTCTTTATTATCTAGGAAGACTATGTAGGATTTTATCGATGTGATCAAAGTTGTTGTAGGACTTTCCTATAGACTTAAGCTTGTTGAGGACAGTTTGGAATTATTGAACATGCTCTAAATGTTTTCATTTTCTAGCATGGTGAACAATTCACATTTTTTGGTTAATAGACTGAGTTTATTTCTTTTGACCTCATTTGATCCCTTTTACATTACGACCAGGGTGTCCCATATTTCCTTTGCTCTTTGGTAGGTGTGAACTTTTCAATATTCTTGCTTAGAGAGAGCACACATCAACGAGTTACGAGCCTTGGAGTTTAGTAGGTACCATTGTTTTTGTTTTTTTGTCCATTTTCTCTTTGCGAGTGCTTCTCCCCCTTTATCAAGAGGTGTATAGTTTCCCTTCTCGATGACATCCCTCATATCAACATGGCACGATCCAAAGAATGTGATCATTCTTTGTTTCCAATAATCAAACTTCTCTCCTTTGAATAAAGGAGGACGATTGACAACATCGTGCTCTCTTTTGTTTTCTCAGTTTTTACGTACCTCTCTTTTTACGCTCCTCTCTTTTTATTTCTAATTTAATAAACCCCTCTTTTTTTATTTAACTAAAATCCACTAAAAATAACTGTCTAGATAATGCTTCCTGTAAAATCTCAATCAGTTTTTAAAACATAACTACTATATTTCAAATTATATACAACTAGCTCTATCAATAAGCCAACACATCACATTTAAAATATAGCACATCATAAATTTAACAATTATAGAATAACATGTGTTGCATTTATATCAACAAAATAAATAAATAATAGATAACTTTATGTTCTACTGAAGACTTTCACTTCAATTGAGCTACACCACACCTTGTGAACGCATGTAGATTCTAATAAAACTTACTCAAGTCTTATTTATAAGCTTTACATTTTTTCGGGTCTTACATAGAGTATATATGCAAGCAAACAACTATGTCCTTTTTCTTATCACTTTTGTTGTTTTTGAACGTTAACGTCATTTAATGTGCATTCAGAACAACTCTAAGTTTTGCAAATTTTCTACTACTTTAGGAGGGTTTGATTGTTTAAGCATTCTTGTAAAGATACCAAGTAGTTCATGAGACTTTCATCGTTCAATGAAAACTTCGTTTAGCATAGGTATCATTTAGCCTTTGCAAGGCTTTTCCTAACATCGCCTTGTTTAGTGATTTTTCGTTGAGCTCAAGAGCGCATTTAACAAAATACCTTCCAACATATGTTTATGGAATAATTTTTGTACCTTTTACCACGTTTACCAAAAACATCATTTTATACCTTATAGTGATAGCTCGTCTAGCATTGTTTATCAAAACATTAGCATGAGTGTGTTTGATGTAAGACCCTAGAACCTCAAGAATTTACCAAGTTGTAAAAAGTTCAAGTTATAATGTAAAATGGAATGCTGTCAGGTTTGACATGGTTTACTATTTTAATTATAACTTTTTGTACAAAATATCAATTGAGTTGATTCTTGTTTTATTGGAAACTAGACTCAAATATCTTTAATTGGACATATAAATATAAATTTTTGGACTACCGGGCTAGCTGCAGTAAAATTATTAAAACTCGGAAACGTTAATCACGCTCAGGTATGTTCAGTTTTGACCTATGATGACTGTTTTGCTTATTACTTTCTCTACCGAACTCCAATTGAGTTGATTCTTGTTTCATTGGAAACTAGACTCAAAGAGCTTCAATTTGACTACTCATACGCATATTTTGGACTTCGGGAAGGTGTCTAACTGAGCTGGGGAAAACGTGACAGTGTTGCTGTCCAGGGGCTAGCGTCCAACCTTAATTTTAGGTACATTTTTACAAGTTGCGATTTTTTTGGAGTGGGTAGGTTGTGTTCTGAACTAGGAGAACATTTTGGAACCTTTGGAGACTTTCCTACCATGTTTTAGGGCTGAAAAAAAATGGTTTAGGATGGTTCATTGGTTGTTTATTATTGCTAAGTACCAAGTGCATAGGTCCTTTGTTGTCTAAGGCATCTTCTTTAATTCCAAATCAGATTTGGAGTTTTGGGGGAGAGTAGAGAGGTTCTTGGTGGGAGGTGAACGAAAATCCTAAGTGTTCTAAGTGTGGAGACTGACTTGGTCTAGCAAGGAGGAGAGGAATTGCTCTCTTTGAAGAAGAGAGATTTAAGTTAGAATTTTCTTTGAAATTGAAAGTGAAAACAAGCAAAGGTGGTGGTCTAGAGGTATCAAGAGTGAAGAATTTCTTGCAAGGAGAAGAGGTAGGGGAGCTAATCCTTTCTTGATTATGATCATGAATATGAGTATGAATGTGTTAAAATTTGGTAATGGTAGTTATCTATTGACTTGTGAAAAATTTGGGTTTCATGATTATAATTTCTTATTTTCGAGTTACTGTGGTGAAAAATTTCTATTAATTGTTTTCACCGTTGGATTTAGCTAAAAGTTTAGTATGTGAATCCTAAGACCTATTACTAAACTTTGACCGTTCGGATTTGAAAATAGAAGTCTGTAATTGGAGAAATAAATCCTGCAAGTTTGAGTAAATTAGTTGCCCCTGTAGTTCTGTTACTGAGTTGTCTCGGTATAATATAGATTCTGACCTATTGGACCGTTAGATCAACCTCAAAATTTGATATATGATCCCTAAGACATATTAATACACTTTGACCGTTCGGATTTGTAATTAGTAGTCTGTACTTGGAGATATATATCATGCATGTTTGAGTGAATTAATTACCCTTGCAGTTCTATTACTGAGTTCCCTTGGTAAAGTATAGATTCTGACTTATGGGACTGTGAGATCAACTTAAAAATTGGATATATGATTTTTAGAATACATTATTACAATTTGACCGATCGGATTTGGAATTGAAGGTCTATGTTTGGAGAAAGAAATTTTGAAAGTGTGAAACAATCGGATGAACACTGTATTGCTGTTCTTAAGCTATCATGGTACCAATTTTGTATATATTTCATCTACCGTTAGATTGAGCCCAAACTTTAGTATGTAGTTCATAAGACATATTAAGTGATCTTGACCGTTCAGATTTGGAATTAGATGTCTGTGCTTAGAGGAATTCATTCCGCATTTTGAGTTTAACCGAGAACCACTTAAGTTTCTGTCTCTGAGTTACCTCGGTAAAACCTCCATATCTACTTAGTTAACCGTTGGATTACCCTGAAATTTTAATATGTTGTTTCTAAACGATAGTGTCATACTTGGACCGTTCCGATTTTAAATCGGAGATACAGATTTATAGATATTAATTTCGTATCTTCTCAGGGATCTTAATATTGCTTAATTTATGTTTTTGGATCATTTATACATAAATTATGATTTCCGCCTCATTAACCGTTGGATTGGACTGAAAATTTTACCATATGAGTTAAACATGTTGTTTATTAGTTTGATTGGTTCAGATCTGTAATTAATGATATGAGTGAAGAGTAATATTTTCACGAAATAGTAAATTTATTTGTATTGGGTAAAAACTTGGATAATTATATTCTTAAATTGTATGTGTAGTTGTATTTTGGAGATTGGAGGATGAGTAATATAATATATTCTATATTAGAAAATTAAATTATATTGAATATTCTAAGTTGTAATAATTATTTGAGTTAAATCATGAATTGTAAATAAGTTGATGGTAAATTTGGATGGGTGGTATAGGCATTATTGCCATAATTGTAAATCTGAAATTTTATTTATTTTCCTACGACTTTGGTAAGTCGGGAGAGGAGAGGTTTGAAGTCGGACACTACTTTGGTAAGTAGGTGGGAAAATGAGAGGTGAATTTGACATAAACCGCACTGCTTTGGTAAGTAGGCGGACTGTTCCACGCTATGCTACTTTGGTAAGTAGATAATATTACATTATTGTGCTACTTTGGTAAGTAGACAATATCACCTTGTTATACTACTTTGGTAAGTAGATCACCTCGTTAGATTACTTTGGTAAGTAGTCAGTATCACATGGTTATACTACTTTGGTAAGTAGATCACCTTGTTAGATTACTTTGGTAAGTAATCAGTATATCATGGTTATACTACTTTGGTAAGTAGACAGAAGGATTGTTGACTGCTGTGCTTTGGTAAGTAGGCAGATTAATAATATGTTGTATTGACTCTAGTGAATCGACTGATGATTTTGACTGGAGAAATATTATAAAGTATCAGTGTAATAGTTGGTTTTTGAGTATGTTTGAGATGCATGTATTTGACTGATTGCCACACTTGTGATGTTAGTAAGATTGTGGATGATGTATATTTCTTGAATTGGTTAGCTCACCCTACTGTTTGTGTTTGTGTTTGTGCATGTGAATGCGATGATCGTATAATGTGTGATATTATACGGGAGCAGAAACTATATCAGATGAATTAGCAGATGGTTCTGGACTCGCTTAAAAGATGAGAGATCTGTGGGGAAAAGGAGACATGGGGAATTTCTAAAATAAATCTGTGTTTGAATTTCCGAACTGTGAGAAATTTTAAATTTCAGAAGTTTATGAACTGTGTGGAATTTTATTTTCAGAAGACTTGTGCTGTAATAAAGAACTTAATATTTTATGGGTGTTGAAATTTGTTAAAGACGAATTACATATGTATTTTGTGGAAAATAAATTGTAACGCCTAAATCGGGGTGTTACACTGTTTGGTATCAGAGCCATGGTTTTCAAAAATCTTTTGGGGCTTTTGGGAAGTGAGCTCGTTAACTTCTGTTGTGTGACTCTGTGATTTGTTGTGATTATTTTGTAGCTCTTTTGGAGAGCGTTGGTTTGAAAGGTAGAGATATGCATTGTTTTGACTTGTGTTTAAATTAATTTCTTTTGACGTATATGGTAGAACATGGCACGTCGATCTAACAATGTTGGTCAAACACCTCCAATTGATGATTTTAATCGGGCTGTTGATCGGATGATCAACGCAATGGAGAGGCAGCATACCACTCAGGAACCGAGGACTTATTCGAGGCTGAATGACTTTTTGAGGCACGACCCAACAAGGTTCAATGGAAGAGCTACGCCAGATAAAGCAGATGCTTGGATCAAGGACATTGAGAAGATCTTTCATGTGATCAAGTGCACAGATGAGGAAAAACTAGATTACGCAACCTTCATACTGAAAGAGGAAGCAGAGTACTGGTGGGATGGTATGAAGCGACTGATGGAATCTGATGAAGAGGCTATTACTTGGAACAGTTTCAAGGACAAGTTTTTGGAAAAGTACTTCCCGACTAGTGCCAAGATCGAAAGGGAGCAAGAGTTCTTGGCCTTGCGTCAAAGTGGGATGTCAGTGCAAGAGTACATCGATAGGTTTGAGTATCTTATCCGTTTTTATAGTCAGCACATGACGGAAGGGTGGAAGTGTCAAAGATTTGAGCAGGGTCTGAGGTATGACCTGAGGAGAATGATTGTACCTCTTGAAATCAAGAAGTTTCCAGCCTTAGTTGAGAAGACAAAAAAGGTGGAGTTACTGGAAATGAACCGAAACCGAGTTGACAAGACTCAGAAGGACAAGTTTATTAGAGGAAAGCCATGGAAGAAGCCATATCAGCGACCCCAACCGCTTATGCGAACAGCCGTGAAATGTTTTGAATGCGGTGGTGCGCACTACAAGAAGGATTGTCCTAAGCTCTCTGGAGTGAAGGTTGAAGAGAAGAGGTGCTTTGTGTGTAACAAGCCAGGACATTTCGCTCATGTTTGTCCTGAGAAGAAGATAGCATATGCACCACAACAACCAAGTTCTTCAGGCGTGAAGCCCAAGATAGCTGGAAGAGTTTTCGCTTTGACCGGTGAAGAGGCTGCAAAGCCAGGTAATCTCATCCTTGACACATGCCTTTTGTTTGGTAAATGTGTGCATGTATTGTTTGATTCCGGAACTACGCACTCCTTTGTTTCTTCTACTTGTTTGAAAGACTTCAGTATACCGGTGAGTAATCTAAGGTATGAATTGGTGGTTTCGACACCAACATCGGGTCAGATCTCAACCAGTTCAATCTGTGTTGGATGCCCGATTGTAGTCTTCGGACGCAAGTTCAAAGTGAACTTGATTTCCTTACCTCTCGAAGGCTTAGATGTAATTCTGGGAATGGATTGGTTGACCGCCAATCACGTTCTTCTTGACTGTGGACGACAACGATTGGTTTTTCCAGACTCGGATGGTTTAGAACTGATCTCAACCAAAGAAGTTCTAAAGGATGTTAGTGATGGGGCCATGTGTTTTGTACTGGTAGCTCAAGAGAAGAAGAGTTTTGAGGTTCAGACGATGGGTATCCCAGTAGTGGAAGAGTTCGAGGATGTCTTTCCAGATGAAGTACCAGGGTTGCCACCAAGCAGGGAAGTGGAGTTCTCTATAGACTTGGTACCAGGAGCTGGACCAGTGTCTATGGCTCCGTATAGGATGGCTCCGACAGAGCTAGCAGAGCTGAAGAGACAAATTGAGGAACTACTGAAGAAGAGGTTTATCAGGCCGAGTGTGTCACCATGGGGAGCTCCAGTCTTGTTAGTAAAGAAGAAAGATGGTAGTTCAAGGTTGTGCATCGACTACCGGCAGCTGAATAAGTTGACGATTAAGAACAAGTACCCACTACCAAGAATTGATGACTTGTTGGATCAGTTGCGAGGAGCTGGTGTGTTTTCAAAAATTGACCTGAGGTCTGGTTACCATCAGATCTTGGTCAAATCAGAGGATAGTCAGAAGACGGCTTTCAGGTCACGTTATGGTCACTACGAGTATGTGGTGATGCCGTTTGGAGTGACCAATGCTCCTGCTATATTCATGGATTACATGAATCGAATATTTCGACCGTGGCTAGATAAATTCGTTGTTGTGTTCATAGACGATATTCTTATATATTCAAGGGATCGTGAAGAACATGCTGAACATTTGAGGATTGTGTTGGAGACTCTTAGAGAGCATCAATTGTTTGGGAAATTATCTAAATGTGAATTTTGGTTGGAGGAAATACAATTCCTTGGCCACGTGATTTCTGCCAAAGGGATTTCTGTAGATCCAACGAAGGTGGAGGCAGTGCTAAAATGGGAACGTCCAAAGACGGTAACAGAAGTAAGAAGTTTTGTGGGCCTAGCTGGGTATTACAGGAAGTTTGTCGAAGGTTTCTCCAAGATAGTGGGTCCTTTGACACAGTTGACTCGTAAAGAACAACCTTTCTTATGGACCGACAAGTGTGAAACAAGTTTTGAAGAGATGAAGAAACGGTTGACAAGTGCTCCAGTATTAGCAGTCCCTGATACTTCTAAAGCTTTTGAAGTGTTTTGTGATGCTTCATACCATGGGCTCGGTTGTGTATTGATGCAGGAGAAGCGACCAGTAGCTTATGCATCGAGACAGTTGAAGGTGCATGAAAGGAACTATCCAACGCACGACATCGAATTAGCGGCTGTGGTTTTTGCTTTGAGGACTTGGAGGCACTATCTTTACGGATCACGTTTTCAAATCTTTAGTGATCACAAGAGTTTAAAGTATCTCTTCGATCAGAAGGAGTTGAACATGAGGCAGAGAAGGTGGATGGAGTACTTGAAGGATTTTGATTTTGAGTTACAGTACCATCCAGGGAAAGCAAATGTTGTAGCCGATGCTTTGAGTAGGAAGCGAATGCATGTGTCAGCTTTGATGGTGAAGGAGTTTGAATTAATAGAAAAGTTCAGAGATATGAACTTGGGGTTACAGCTGAGCCAAGATCACCTTTGGTGTTGTCATTTAAAGATCACAAATGATTTCTTGGAAGAGATCAAATTGGGACAAAAGGAAGACACAAGTCTACAAGATACAGTGGAGTTGTTGGGAACGGATCAAGCTAAAGACTTCAGTTTGGGATTAGATGGTATTATTCGTTTTAAGAATAGAGTCTGCATTCCAGCAAAGGATGAGTTGAAGAAGATGATTCTAGAAGAAGGACACAAGAGTCGTCTTAGCATACATCCTGGTATGACTAAGATGTACAAAGACTTGAAAGAATCTTTCTGGTGGAGTGGGATGAAAAAGGATGTGGCGAGGTTTGTATCTTCTTGTTTGGTATGTCAGAAGGCTAAGATAGAACATCAAAGGCCAGGAGGAATGTTACAACAGTTGGATATTCCCCAATGGAAATGGGACAGCATCTCGATGGACTTTGTAACTCACTTACCAAGATCATTGAAGGGTCATGATTCCATTTGGGTGATAGTTGATCGATTGACGAAAAGTGCTCACTTTTTGCCAATCAACCTGAGAATGTCAATGCAGAAGTTGGCAGAGTTGTATATTCAGGAAATAGTGAGATTGCATGGTGTACCAAATAGCATTGTTTCAGATCGGGATCCAAGGTTTACGTCAAGGTTCTGGCAGCAATTGCAAGAGGCTTTGGGTTCAAAGTTAAGAATGAGTTCAGCATATCATCCTCAAACAGATGGACAAACTGAAAGGACTATTCAGTCATTGGAAGATCTGCTGAGAACGTGTGTATTGGATCATTTGGGAGGTTGGAGTGAGGTTTTGCCTTTGGTGGAATTCACATACAACAACAGCTTTCATGCGAGCATTGGAATGGCACCGTATGAAGCATTGTATGGGAGAAGGTGCAGGACACCTTTGTGCTGGTTTCAGGATGGAGAAACAATTTCAGTAGGTCCCGAGTTATTGCAGCAAACAACAGAAAAAGTCAAGTTGATACAAGACCGGATGCGTGCAACACAAAGTCGACAAAAATCTTATGCAGACAAGAGAAGAAGACCTCTTGAGTTCAACGAAGGAGATCATGTGTTTCTACGTGTGACACCAATTACCGGCATAGGTAGGGCTATTAAATCAAGGAAGTTGTCACCAAAGTTTCTTGGTCCTTAAGATATTCTTAGGAGGATTGGACCAGTAGCATATGAGGTAGCGTTACCACCACAGTTGGCGAACTTGCATAATGTGTTCCACGTGTCGCAGCTGAGGAAGTATGTCTCTGATCCGACTCATGTTTTGGAAACAGATGACATTCAAGTGCGTGAAGATCTTACTATCGAAGTGATGCCAGTAAGGGTGTTAGAAGTTCAAACAAAGAAGTTACGAGGAAAGGAAATTCATACAGTGAAGGTGCTTTGGAACGAGGAAACCCAAGAGATGACATGGGAGCTAGAGGATTATATGATAAAAGAATACCCTCATTTGTTTGAGTAACATCTTAATTTTCGAGGACGAAAATTTTTTTAAGGGGGGTAGAATGTAAGACCCTAGAACCTCAAGAATTTACCAAGTTGTAAAAAGTTCAAGTTATAATGTAAAATGGAATGCTGTCAGGTTTGACATGGTTTACTATTTTAATTATAACTTTTTGTAGAAAATATCAATTGAGTTGATTCTTGTTTTATTGGAAACTAGACTCAAATATCTTTAATTGGACATATAAATATAAATTTTTGGACTACCGGGCTAGCTGCAGTAAAATTATTAAAACTCGGAAACGTTAATCACGCTCAGGTATGTTCAGTTTTGACCTATGATGACTGTTTTGCTTATTACTTTCTCTACCGAACTCCAATTGAGTTGATTCTTGTTTCATTGGAAACTAGACTCAAAGAGCTTCAATTTGACTACTCATACGCATATTTTGGACTTCGGGAAGGTGTCTAACTGAGCTGGGGAAAACGTGACAGTGTTGCTGTCCAGGGGCTAGCGTCCAACCTTAATTTTAGGTACATTTTTACAAGTTGCGATTTTTTTGGAGTGGGTAGGTTGTGTTCTGAACTAGGAGAACATTTTGGAACCTTTGGAGACTTTCCTACCATGTTTTAGGGCTGAAAAAAAATGGTTTAGGATGGTTCATTGGTTGTTTATTATTGCTAAGTACCAAGTGCATAGGTCCTTTGTTGTCTAAGGCATCTTCTTTAATTCCAAATCAGATTTGGAGTTTTGGGGGAGAGTAGAGAGGTCCTTGGTGGGAGGTGAACGAAAATCCTAAGTGTTCTAAGTGTGGAGACTGACTTGGTCTAGCAAGGAGGAGAGGAATTGCTCTCTTTGAAGAAGAGAGATTTAAGTTAGAATTTTCTTTGAAATTGAAAGTGAAAACAAGCAAAGGTGGTGGTCTAGAGGTATCAAGAGTGAAGAATTTCTTGCAAGGAGAAGAGGTAGGGGAGCTAATCCTTTCTTGATTATGATCATGAATATGAGTATGAATGTGTTAAAATTTGGTAATGGTAGTTATCTATTGACTTGTGAAAAATTTGGGTTTCATGATTATAATTTCTTATTTTCGAGTTACTGTGGTGAAAAATTTCTATTAATTGTTTTCACCGTTGGATTTAGCTAAAAGTTTAGTATGTGAATCCTAAGACCTATTACTAAACTTTGACCGTTCGGATTTGAAAATAGAAGTCTGTAATTGGAGAAATAAATCCTGCAAGTTTGAGTAAATTAGTTGCCCCTGTAGTTCTGTTACTGAGTTGTCTCGGTATAATATAGATTCTGACCTATTGGACCGTTAGATCAACCTCAAAATTTGATATATGATCCCTAAGACATATTAATACACTTTGACCGTTCGGATTTGTAATTAGTAGTCTGTACTTGGAGATATATATCATGCATGTTTGAGTGAATTAATTACCCTTGCAGTTCTATTACTGAGTTCCCTTGGTAAAGTATAGATTCTGACTTATGGGACTGTGAGATCAACTTAAAAATTGGATATATGATTTTTAGAATACATTATTACAATTTGACCGATCGGATTTGGAATTGAAGGTCTATGTTTGGAGAAAGAAATTTTGAAAGTGTGAAACAATCGGATGAACACTGTATTGCTGTTCTTAAGCTATCATGGTACCAATTTTGTATATATTTCATCTACCGTTAGATTGAGCCCAAACTTTAGTATGTAGTTCATAAGACATATTAAGTGATCTTGACCGTTCAGATTTGGAATTAGATGTCTGTGCTTAGAGGAATTCATTCCGCATTTTGAGTTTAACCGAGAACCACTTAAGTTTCTGTCTCTGAGTTACCTCGGTAAAACCTCCATATCTACTTAGTTAACCGTTGGATTACCCTGAAATTTTAATATGTTGTTTCTAAACGATAGTGTCATACTTGGACCGTTCCGATTTTAAATCGGAGATACAGATTTATAGATATTAATTTCGTATCTTCTCAGGGATCTTAATATTGCTTAATTTATGTTTTTGGATCATTTATACATAAATTATGATTTCCGCCTCATTAACCGTTGGATTGGACTGAAAATTTTACCATATGAGTTAAACATGTTGTTTATTAGTTTGATTGGTTCAGATCTGTAATTAATGATATGAGTGAAGAGTAATATTTTCACGAAATAGTAAATTTATTTGTATTGGGTAAAAACTTGGATAATTATATTCTTAAATTGTATGTGTAGTTGTATTTTGGAGATTGGAGGATGAGTAATATAATATATTCTATATTAGAAAATTAAATTATATTGAATATTCTAAGTTGTAATAATTATTTGAGTTAAATCATGAATTGTAAATAAGTTGATGGTAAATTTGGATGGGTGGTATAGGCATTATTGCCATAATTGTAAATCTGAAATTTTATTTATTTTCCTACGACTTTGGTAAGTCGGGAGAGGAGAGGTTTGAAGTCGGACACTACTTTGGTAAGTAGGTGGGAAAATGAGAGGTGAATTTGACATAAACCGCACTGCTTTGGTAAGTAGGCGGACTGTTCCACGCTATGCTACTTTGGTAAGTAGATAATATTACATTATTGTGCTACTTTGGTAAGTAGACAATATCACCTTGTTATACTACTTTGGTAAGTAGATCACCTCGTTAGATTACTTTGGTAAGTAGTCAGTATCACATGGTTATACTACTTTGGTAAGTAGATCACCTTGTTAGATTACTTTGGTAAGTAATCAGTATATCATGGTTATACTACTTTGGTAAGTAGACAGAAGGATTGTTGACTGCTGTGCTTTGGTAAGTAGGCAGATTAATAATATGTTGTATTGACTCTAGTGAATCGACTGATGATTTTGACTGGAGAAATATTATAAAGTATCAGTGTAATAGTTGGTTTTTGAGTATGTTTGAGATGCATGTATTTGACTGATTGCCACACTTGTGATGTTAGTAAGATTGTGGATGATGTATATTTCTTGAATTGGTTAGCTCACCCTACTGTTTGTGTTTGTGTTTGTGCATGTGAATGCGATGATCGTATAATGTGTGATATTATACGGGAGCAGAAACTATATCAGATGAATTAGCAGATGGTTCTGGACTCGCTTAGAAGATGAGAGATCTGTGGGGAAAAGGAGACATGGGGAATTTCTAAAATAAATCTGTGTTTGAATTTCCGAACTGTGAGAAATTTTAAATTTCAGAAGTTTATGAACTGTGTGGAATTTTATTTACAGAAGACTTGTGCTGTAATAAAGAACTTAATGTTTTATGGGTGTTGAAATTTGTTAAAGACGAATTACATATGTATTTTGTGGAAAATAAATTGTAACGCCTAAATCGGGGTGTTACATTTGATAAGACTCTCATTGACGCATTTGTGAGAAAATCATTTTGTAGTATATGCGTTTATTAAAACTTTTCTCAAGGTGTTTAAATTTCACAAACCTTCTTCATAAAACATTTATCTTTTAACTATGTTATTTTTCCAATGATAACACTTTGTCATATACTCATTTCGTTTAATGTTGTTTGTTAAAATTCAAAACATATGAGAATATTTAGACAATTTAGTCTTATAGATGATCTTGTCTTAACAATCTCTCTTTTTGATGTTTAACAAATACACATTTAAACTATATGATTTTCCGTTAATGCGATTCATATTTCAAAATCTTATGAAAACTATTTTCAGACGTTTGAACTAAATTATTAATATATCCTAAAGTTTTTTATAACTCAAATTTTTTAATATTAAGAAAAATATTTATTAGTTAAATAAAATTTGAACTAAATTATTAATATATCCTAATTTTTTTTAACTAAGTTAATTTGAATTTTCTTTTATTTTTTTAGCATGACAACCTTCAGTATGTCAACCAATTCCGATTATTGCAAATTCTCCCATGAATTCAAAATTCGAGTATTCTATAGATAAGTATCTTATTTGTCTAATACATTTATATGCTAACACTACTTATAGAGTTTTTGAGAGGAAAAAATAGAAATAATAAGTTGAGTAAACTTATGTAAAATCACAATACCATCTTCAATTTAAAATTTTAAAAGAATTTTTTTTTTCTGAATTTTTCTCCTCATCTCATTGATCTTTACCCAATGTAAAAATTTCCATTTATTTTAGAATACTTATAATGTTTTTATTATAAAAAATTATTGTTTTAGTCAGTTATGCTAACAAAATATAACGATATATAGATAGTTTTCAGATATCCAAGAGTAGAGTTGTGGAAGATAATTTTGTTGAAAAAATAAACTGAATTTAAGAGGGGTAAATTGCACTTAAAAAAAAATTGTTGATTTACCGAAACAACAAGCAAATTTTATATTTTCTTTAAATCAATCTACTCAGAAGGAAGCTCTTGATCAAGGTTTTAAGATGTATACTCAAGTTATTTATATTCAAGACAATTATAAGAATTTATACAATTTAAGAATAACACATGAAGAAAGCTACATCTAATTATTTAATGACCTTGATGAAGCTAACAAGCTAATCCACTAAATTCTAGTTTTATAAGCACTCTACAAAAGAAATAATACAGTTACTAAATCTTGCATTCTAAAAATATTTTTATACACTTGCAAAACTCTTGGATAAGCCAACCATTATCGCTCTTATCGTTTTAATCAACACAACTGTATGACCAATCTCAGACCAAACGGTCAACGATTTGTACCTGCAGACCAAGCGATCGAGAGACGGATCGAGTGTTCTCTCCAATGAGATTACTGTCAATTGTGTCGTAATTAGACTCCACTAAGCAAAGATCACTTCAAAATTTATAAATATATGTTTAAGGTACAAAATGTAGGTGATTACATTTAAAACGTATTTAATATTTGAACTATTAAGTTTGGACTGACTTCTTTAGCATTAGAGTATCTTTTGTAGGTGTCCGGTACTGAACAAACAACTACAAAAAACTCTCAGTAGAAAAGGGCTTGAAGACTTTGAATTATGAAATTGTTTGTTTGAGTTGACTTCGACCCTATACTTCGAAACATAAAATAAAATAACACAAGGTTAACAAAGTAAATATGAGAACAAAATCATCTATAGTAACAATTAACCGTAAGAACAAAAGTTAGGTGATATTTACCAAAGAGAATAATACTATATTCTTGATCTTTAACAAGAGATTTATTAATTTAACAAGAGATTTATTAATAGAATTTTAAGAAGTAAGTTCAGCTCATATATTAATTAATTTTTGCTTTCTAAAGTTATCTTTAAGCCTCAAAGAACTTATGTACTTAAATAAAAAAGGACGCCGGAAATAAATTATAATATTCATGAATATTTTTTTTTTTACACATTCAAATATTAAATTACAATTTTTTTTTCAAAAATTAACTAGATAACACGCCTCACACACTTTCACAGATCAATTAATCATTTTTATATCTTTAAAGAAATTTAAATCTTAACGTACATGAAAAAAAAGAGAGAAAACATTCCAAAATTTAGGGCAAACTAGGAGAGACAGAGCTTTTGTTTAGAGTCCCACTCCCACTCTAACCAATTCTCATTGGAAATTACTTCTATAAGATTTTATTACACTTTTATAATAATTTTCCACCTTCCATAAGCCAAATCCAAATATCTTGGACCAGCGAGGGACCCAAAATAGGCTCGCCATACGTAGTATTTCACGAACATCCCTTAAATGTTTTATAAAAGTTTTCAAAAGTTATTTAAATTTTGTCTTCTTTATTATTTTATATACATAATTGACTTTAATCCTACAACTTAATCTTATATATATCGAACATAAAATTACACATAAATAAATAGTTTAATAGTGTTTGATAACAAATAACACAATATACTTAATAAATAATAAATTTTTTGATAGCAATGACATAATAAATTAAGTAAATAACAAATTTTATTAAAATATATTTTAATTCATAACTTTGATATATACTATATTATAAAGTGAATTTTAAATTAAATTTAATTTTAAATTAAATTTAATTTCACAAAATTAATTTTTAAAATAAAATTTGTGCTCACTTTTATATTTATATAAACTTGAATTTGGATTTTAATTTTAAGTCAATTATTGTATTTTGAGTATTATCCATTATATAGTTTGAAATCTTTTACTGATTTATTCTTTAGAGATGCTTTTGAAGTAATGAAAAAAGGAAATATATATATAAATTGTTTTTATTTTCAATTTCTAAACTATATGAAATATTGTGAGTATCAAAACATTAACTTACTCTCTTATATCCACAATTCGTTTGATTTTTAAATATAACAGTTTGTTAGTGTAGAAAATTCTATTAAGAAACATGTAAACATTAATTATGTTTTTGAATAAGTCAAGTCAAACAGCATCTGCTTGATGATTTTGTTAGCTGGTATAAAGTTTTAACCAAACTTGACCTGATCTGCTATTGTGCCCACAGAGAATTCCAAAACAACAAAACAGATTTTGTTTTGGTCATTATGTACTCTCCCAGAAGAAAATTAGTACTAAACTAAGAATTAGGTCATCAATTAGGCCCCCACCACACTTTCTTGTTTCCAAAGCATGGTTCCTTTTTCCTATATGCTCAATTATCTTCCTCCTCTCTGTTCATATATATCACAACAAATACTTGGTACCCCACCTAATCTTTTTAGGCATTCCATTCCCCATACATTTTGGGATGCTAATTTTTCTTCAAACCTCAACAACTTCCCCAGTTTTTACCTTTTACAAACTAAACATTTGTCTATAAAATTTCTATATGTTACACATATGTTTGGCCTAGTTAGTTACTTGATAGGTCACTTCTATTTTTTTGACAGGTTGCCAACCTAGACAAAATCGAAAGGAATTGGGCTCAGCCCTTATGTTTTTTTTTTTCCCTTTTTCTAATTATAATGTGTGTGTGTGTTGGTTCTCTTTTGGAGGATATTTGGTACCAGATTTTTTTTCCATATTCGGATCATGATTTCAAAGAATAATTGGTTGATAAAAAATATTGTTACAGTTATTTACATAAGTTTTTAAGAAATTATAATGAATAATATAATTATATGGGTCATGATTGATACTATAATTTTTTTATTTTACTATTGAACAATAATAAATAGTAAATTTTATTTGAATATATATATATATATATATATATATTAATTTTAATTAGTTAAACATAATATTTTATTATTAGAAATTATTACAAGGTGGAAATAAATCATAAAGTAGGTGTCAAATGCGATATGATAATTTTTTTATTAAAATTTATATTTTATCTCAAAATAGTTATATTTCTTGACATAATATTCTTCTCAGGAAGGGTGACTGTTCACAATTCTCAAGAAACATGGTTTCTGAAAATACTGTTTTTTTTTTCTAAAAAAAAAAAGAGAAAAATCAAACAAGAGAAGCATATTTTTCACACCTTCGATTTTCAGGACATTAAAAGCTCTCCTTCAACCAAACACTAATAATACTCGTAGTGAAGATAGTGATGTTTTACCCATTTCAAATAATAGGTCAAAGTCCAATTTGTTTTTGCTATATTTTTTATATTGTTTCTATGTTGTACTTTTAAAATGTATCTTAGAATATATTGATTTTTATATTTTTAAATACATTAAAAATAATTTAATATACATGTATTATAAAAATATAATAGAAATATAAAGAAATCAAAATCAATATTATTTCTTTTTCAGCATTAATTGAGTTGATATTTAAAACCTAAACAAGAGTTCAAAGCTGCCTAAAAGCAAAATCATGTTTACTAGAGGGAAAGTTGATGTTGATGTATTATATGTTGTTTTATCTCCATTAAATTTCCCAACATAATCTCAAGTTGGATAACTTGGGCAACATGTGCAGTGTAATTAGTGTCTTTTTGACTTTCATTTTCCATTGGATTATTCATACAAATGCTGGGCAATGATTTTATTCGCATCTTATTAACTGTTTAATTTGAAGCTAATTACAACTTTACTAGTTTGACAATGGCGAATTTAATCATATTTTTTCTCAAACGATGAATGATTCACAAACCGTTTCCAAACAGCTTCTGACAGGGTTTATGATTGAACTTTTGTCCATTAGTCTTTCACCTTATTTTATTCATTATTTGGCCTTTCTGTTTAATCATACTACCCTTTATAGCAGTTCCATAACTAAACATTTTTATTTGTAGAGACATAATATCTTATTTCACATGAAAAATATAGTATGAAAAAAAAAAATAAAGTAATCATGACATTAATAATTCTTTTCTAAAGATGATGGGTGTAAAAGGACAATTAATCCATCTTCCAACAAAATTTATTTTTGAAAAAATTAGGCTTTAGTAATAATCATGCATTATGGAAAAGTATTTTCTTACTTTAGTTGATTAAATTTAAATATGATCTGTAGTAAACATGTTTAATCTTTTTTAAAATTCAATTTATTAGTCGTTTAAAATTATTTCCAAACATGCCTATATTTCTCGTTTTCTCATTTTCAACTGTTAAAAGATACGACTCTCACTCTCTCATTAATGCTTTCCGGGAAATTATTTTATTTCTGTGATTTAACTTTTTTTTTAAAATTTTATATTTAAAGGCTTTATATTTATATCTCTAATATGTTTATTAATATTTTTTTGTCATAAGTTAAGGCATAAGTTAATACCTCGTGTTCTTTATTTATATAATAATTATTCTGATAAAAGAAAATCTGAGTGTTGTTCTTGTTGTTAGAAGCTTCTTGATTCCTTCCTTTCTTTTGTTGACTTGTGAGAGCAAATGTTCGGGCGGCTACAGAATCCTATCCTCGATTTTCATAGTTTTCCACGAATTGACAATTAAACAATTTGACAATTTTGAACTTATAATTTAAAAATTATTTTCTCTTTTATTGCATTATTCGCCATGTTTACTTTTTACTTTTCTTTCTTCTTATTCTTTTGTTATTTCTTTTTCATACACCCCGATTACGCTTTCCGTGTATTCATTTAAAGTTTTATGAGATTAGAGAAGGACATACATCTAATGTTTTTATACGTAAATTAAAGAATGTAATTAATATTTTTAATTTTAAAAAAAATATAATATGTAACGTTTAGTGTATATTTTTTTATTTCTAAGTTTCTCATTTACTCGTGTTAATAGTCCTAGCAAATATTTAATGCAGAATTAAAAAATTTCTACTCATTTTTATTTTATGCAATTAACATAATTGATGGTAAATGGGTATTGATTATTTGATTTAATTATACTTTTGTGTGTGTGTGTGTAAAACAGTTTTAACCGTTTCCCCCCCTCAATATACAAAATAAACACCACTGTTTGATTTTTTTTTCTATTTTAGGACAAATATGATTTGCCAGTATATTAGTCAAGATTTTTGACTAGTTGTTTAAACTCATAAAAATCTACTCTTGTAGTCATAATTCATGAACTATATTTGTGCTTCATAATTCTTAGAATATTCCTGAACTATTTTTCAACAAAGAGTTGTAGCTATACGAATTACTCGTTTATTTAAGCATAAAATCCTTTTGGATACGAACAGCAAAGACATGAATATCTGTCATGAGCACACGTTTTGATCTGAATTATGTTATGTAATAGGACACTACAATAATAATTCTTTTATTGCTTAATTAAGCTTTATATTGATTAGTATTTTAAAAATTATTCTTACGCGCTATCATTATTTACTTAGCTATATAATATTTCTTATATTAAAAAAAAACAGTTGAACTTTTCTAAGGGATCAATATCTGGATTCCTAGGTAGGATGAGTTAAAAACAATCATACAAAATTAGGGTAACAAAAGAAATTAATGTTTATTGAACATGCAACATATAAGCACCTGATGCTACAGTTGCATTCACTATAAAATGGTATCTACCAGAGAGAGGGGAAAGGAAAACAAGAGTATGAAGTTAAGTGTTTGAAGATTTGTGAAAGAGAGTGATTCTGTCATCAGAGAGCCTTGTCTTGTATGCAGCATTCTTGTATTCCCGCCATGTCAATTCTCTGTACAAACTCTCTTCTTCTTTGGACACCAGTGAAGGTAAAGGAGCAATTTTTTCCTCCAAACTTGGCCCTCCAAAATAGATCATTGACAACCTTGACAACCTTGAATCAGCCAATACCCTGTGCTTAACACTCTTAAACCTCCCATTAGTCATAACCTGAAATTTCCATATTCAAACACCATGCATTATCGTGCTTGCATCACTCTCTTATTTCTCTTTCAGTCTTTACAAAACTTTTGTTAGAATGTCTTTGGGTCTTTATCATAGATTTATAGGTAATTGACCGCAAATCTCACTGATTTTATAAAATAAAAATGAAGTAAAATTCACTTCTTTACGATAATGTGAAAATCAATTTTGAGTTTTCATCTAACAATTTTTATCGATTAAAAAGTAAAATTTATCTCAAACTTTAATCAATTTAAACATTAAAACAAAATGTCCTTTTTCTGTTCAAGTAAAGCTTAAATAAAAATGAAGTGAAGTCTAATCTCATATTTAATTTCTATACTGTATAATATTATTATTATTATTTTTAATTCCATCTCTTTGTAAGACATTGTTATTATATCCACAGGTGGTTAATCGAAGCTTAATTTGATGTTGAGTTAGAAAAGAAGAAGGGTTAGATAGTTTGAAGATGTACCTGCAAGAGGTCACCAACATTGACAAAAAAGGAAGAATGGTCAGGGGGGATTGAAGCCCAAGTCCCATCTGGGAGACAGATTTGCAGTCCTGATGTGTTGTTGGATCTCAGGACAGATAATATCTGTGGGTCTGTGTGCTCTCCAAACCCAATCAAATTTCGTCCACTCAGTGCACTCTCCTCTTTCAGCTCTCCACACGCTGGATACCTATTCACCCTAAAACATGAATCACTTCTCTCCTCTCTTATCATTCTGCTAAACACATTCTTCCTTCTCCCTAACCCCAACCCATCACCCATTTCTTCCAACACTTCACAGCACATCTTCTTCATTGCCCCTATGTACTCCTCCACGCACAACCTTATAACAAAACCATAAAAAACCTTCTTATTTTCATAATAAATGTTTTTAGCAGTAGTTAATGCAGTGGCAAATAAGGTGGTCATGCTGTACAGAGACTGCAGCCAAAATTGCAGAGGTGAACGCATTTTACAACGTTGACATATAGTAAACGACTAGAGAAGAAAAAAACAAGAAAATAAAACAGAAACCAGGGGACTCTGTTCTAAAAAGCTTTATGAGTTACCTGAAAGATTGCGGGTTTTGGTTCAAAAGCTGAACGGTTTTGGGGGAGACGATATCGGGGTTGGTGCTGAGGAGGAGGTACTCGATCCAACCCATGTCACCGTTCGTGCCAATTCTCTTGCTGCCATAGCCAAAAGGGTCGGGAGGACCAGCCTTGTCTTTCACGGACTGGCTTTGCGTGAAGAACTTGAGAGCTTCATTTTCCAAACGCGTTATCATCTCCAACGGAAGGCCATGGTTGACCAACTTGAACAGACCAATCTCTTGGCATGCCTTCACCATGATTGTCTTGGCATCAGGGTGTGAGAGATCAACCTCAGGAACCTCCGTGAACATGGTGGAGGGGTTGCATGTCTTGGCCAGAAACAACTCGTTTAGTGCAGATTGGTTCGAAAGAACAACCATGGTGTTCTTACTAGTTGCTAATGGCAGCTGCCAGAAAAAGGAATACACTGAGAAAAAAATGTTTGTGTCTGAGAGAGAGAGAGAGAGTAGTGAAAGAGGAATGGTGTGAAGAGGGGTTTAAATGGTGAGAATGGGAATGAGGATTGAATGCATGAAGGGTGAAGAAAAGAGAGGCGTTATGAACTATAGAGACAGCCATTTGCCTCTCATTGTCGTCGTGGCATTTATACTATCGACCCAGACATGTAAAGTTATTGTCTTTTTTCTGATTTTTTTTCTGATTTTTTTTTTCAAATTTTATATTATATAAACAAAGAGACAATATTACATATACTGTTCATATTTAATGAAATTGTTTTAATCTTCCCCTACTTAACGTTATATTATTTTCTATTCTTTCAATTTATATATAACTTTACACCAATTAAAAAAAAACACGAATAAAAGCGATTTAATTTAAATTCCTAAAAAATAGGTAACTTTTCACACATACACCTACACCAATTTGGTATCATTTATAAAGGATAACAAAAATACTCTCCTCGTATCGGGGGATATCAATAAATATTTATTATTTGTAGATATTTTAATATTCACTTATAAATAGATCGGATGTGATATTATATTATATAAGGGATAATACAAATTCTTTGTACTCATAAATATTTGCAGATAAAATTGGTAACAAATAATTGATATCCATAAGTATTTATTATCTATAAATAGTGGATATTTTAATATCCGATTGGTGACATCATACTATTTGTATCCATAAGCATCAATATTAGCAAAAAATTAAAATTAAAATTTAATTTATATTTTACTAAATTAAATTTAAATTAATTTATATTTTATTAGATTAAAGTTAAATAAAATAAAATTTATATTTATATTTAATTTAATAAGTATTATATTTTATATTTTATTTAGATTTTATTTTAAAAATGTATAAAATATATATATTTTAAATATTTGTGGATATTCACGAGTACCCACAGGTTTTAAAATATCTATAGGTATTTTTTTAGCAGATATTCGACAAATAACAAGATAGATAATGGATAAACTTTTTTGTAAAACTATGGATGGACACTATCCATGCTTGACCCGACATATTGTCATCACTTCATTTATACTTAATAAATTAATGAAGTTGACCTTCATCTTTCGTGTTTAAATGGTGTATGCCTATATGTTAAATATGGGTAATTATTCTTTAATTACATGAACTTAGAATCTATTTTAATTATAAAAAAATCACATTTTTTTCATGTTTTCACATTTAATTTCTCTAATACTTTAACTTTATAGTTTTATATTGAATACAAATAAAAAAGTTGGATTGAAATGTAAAAAAAACAAAAACTCACACGTTAAATCTTATTTAATGTAATAAATTGAGTGAATTACTAACATATTAATGATTAAGAGGTTAATATACTACACAATGATATTTTATAATGTAGATTGAAGTCTTTCATTTGCCTATATTTATTTTTCAATTTTTTAGTAAGCATACTTATTAACCTATTAGAATGTTTATAGTTTTGTAACACTACAAAAATTTACAATTTTTTTAAAGGTTATTTTTCTCTTTTTTTAGGGGTTTACTTAGCCGGAGTTTTAAAACCGCAAAAAATGTGTACAATTTTTTTTTAGTTTTTGATTGTGATAAAATGGAACTATATGATAAAATTAGTTTTATTAATCAAACAGAAAGTGAAATCATATGAACTAAAACTGAATATTATATAAAAAATAAACTACAGTATTCAACATATTAATCTGATTCATACAATTAATTGTTCATATATAAAAATTAAAAAGAAAGATGTTCAATACTAAATTAAAATACTAAAAATATGATTAGGAGATGTTCATTAATAATGTCTAATTTTGTTCTTCTTCGTTATATTCATTGTTTGACACGCTTCCCTTGATCAAATATCTATAATATAACATAATAGTTAGTCGGTAATATATTTAATAAAAAAAATCATACAAATGAATTTAGTAATTATTACCGATGATGGTTGAAACAAGGAAAATTGTGAAGACAATGAACCCTAATGGTTTTGCAACAAAAGTGTCATCGTTGCCTTTATTTCATTGACTTGTGATGTCAATGAAGATACTTGTAACAGAAAAAATCATTTAAAAAGTAAGTAAAATAATACCTAACAAATTAATCATAAAAGTAAAAATCAATTAAATATTGATAAAATATTTATTAACCTGAGTTTGTAATTCTTCAACTTGAGAAAATGTTGATGATCCACTATGAGAACGAACATTGACTCTAAAGACTTTAGATGGGCACCCTAGATGTAGACCACGAACACGTCCATAATGCTCTTGGATTCCTAAAGCATGAGACAATGAATTTGAACTGGATATTTATTTTTGATTGAGACACTGATGTTGTGGATTCATATGCTTCAACTTTTTCCTACATACAACATTTAATAAATTAGTGAAATTGTCTAAATCAGAGAAAACAAGTGCATTACTAGGAAAAATAAATTAGTGAAAAATTTTCCTAGCCTCTTAATTTGTACCAATACAATAGTTTGAAAAGTAGATTAATTAGAGGATAACACTATACAGAGCCTCAGGAACATGATAATGCACACCTATGTGTTATTTCCATGCATAGAAAGCGAGAAATATATGACATAGTATGCATCTAATTAATTGGTTTTCTGTGAAAAGATCACTGCTTAGAAAAAGTAAAGATTGTTTGCAAGCAGTGTCATAGGCGAGGGTGTATCTACAACTTGTATTGTGTCAATGAGTACTTTCTATGATGTTTTATGTCACTTGGGGTGTGAAGAAGGAATTTACAAGTTTAGTGGTGCATATCAAGTGGGGTGCAATAAACAAATGGAAGCCATAATTATTGTGCTATATATCACCTTGACTATAGTTTTGTTTTCTAGCTTGTTGCAGAGGTTGATACAAGAGAAAAAGCTAAGGCAACCATGGAGAATAGTGAGGCTTTAATACCTATTGAGGTTCTTTATTTGTTTTTTTATTACTTTAGTTTCAGAAATAATAAACATGCATTATTTCTTCACTTTTTCTTTGCCATTAACATGGAAAATTTGCTGCAATAGTAGTCTGTTGGCTTCTTGGAAATGGATGCCTTTTTTCATGGAACAGTATGCTAGAAGATTACTATATTTACTTGTTTTCGGTTATTCATGTATGTTGTCTTTTTCTTTTCATCTGGTTTCTCATTCATTCTTGTGGTTAACCAAGGACTTCATTAATTTAAACTACTTCAAATTTCAATTTGTTTTCTATCAAACATTGCTTTATGGTTAAAGTAGTAGTGTACCAGTAGGGACCGAATGTCAGATGGGACCAGACGTTAGATAGGCCGAACGCCCACAATAAACCAAAAACGCTACTCTTCGGTTCATCATCGAGGGTTCGGCGCTCCAAGCCGGACGCCCGTACGTCCGCGATCACGCAACCTTGCCCCTCGTCATTCGGATAAATAGTGATGAGATCGGCCGGTCATACCGCCTGCTAACCATGCCGCCTATAGGGATTGGCTGGCTGAAAAGCTAAACTTTAGGAGACCGGCCGACCATGCTACTAATTAACCAGGTTTAAGGCAAGTTGAGGTTAAAAGCTATTGGGCTGAATTTGGGCCGTGATTAACTTTTCACTAATCCCAAGCCCATAGCGAAAACTATAAATACAGATCCAGGGTAAGTGGTAGATGGGTTGCATTTACTACGCATTTATTACTGTTCGATAGAAAAACGCCATTGCTCTCAACTGACTTTGGCATCGGAGAATCTTTCGCAGGTCTCCCACCCCCGAGCTGAGGTGGAAATTGAGGAGCGAGGACGGAGGACCGGACCTATGGAGTATCAGCAGCGAGGTACGTGGAGACATTAGACGACACAACCCTTCACATCCGAAACAAGTAGCATGCCAAAAGTTTAGGAATTGGCTTAAGAACCTTAAAGCTTTCAGAACATTTATTTTGATAACTAAGAATAGATGACAAAGCTTTACATCAGTTTATGTTGTTACCTTTGATACTTAACCATGCACCTTAGATAAGATGATCAATGAATTTCTAATCACTTTCCTAGTGTTTTTCATCTTATATATAAGCTATAGTAGTAACAAAAACAAACAATAAGTTGAAAAGTAGTTTTACTTTCATTTAGTAACAAAAACATGGCATGCAGCTTAACTAAACCACAAGGCAAGGCAGAACCAGAACATATTAAGCAGCAATGTCATAAGCAGAAATGGAACTTACACCAATTTTCCCTTGCCTCATCATTGACAAAAAATTCATTGCTCTTCTTATGGGTAACTATCCAGACTTCTTCTCTGTTAACTTTGTGGCCACACTCTCTTTCATATGAAAATTAACGAAGACTTATTAAGTATGGAATAAATATTATGAGAAATGAAAAATTGAAGATAAATAACACTTCACCATTTCTTCCCTCTTCCTTGCAATGCTCTTGGACCCCCTTGTGTGAGCAAGAGTTCTTTTTATCCTATTGTGATTATTTTTTAGGACAATTTCCTAACATTGTGATAAAAAAGTTATTAAATCATAACAAAATTTTATGAAAAGAAATATAGGCTTTACCTTTGTTCTTTCATTAGGTCGATAGTCAACAAAAGAAGCCTAATCATCTTTATCTATGTGGGGAAGGGGTTTGGGAGAAAATGATTATGGTTAGGGGAAGGGGTTTGGGAGGAAAAGAAGACAACATTAGGGTTTGGGGGAGGGAACTAGATGCATAAGGAAATGAAGGCGCGAGGGAGGAAACTATGGGCTGAAAATATTTAGGGATCACCGGTGGTTTCATTAAACAACTGCCAAAAATATATTCTAAAAATAAAAAAAAATTTAAATTTTAGGGGCGGTTTTTGTTATAAACCGCCGATTTTTTTAAAAAAAAACAATTACTGCTGTTTTACTCAGAAATCTCCAGAAATTATTTGGGGTTTATAAAATCGCCAGAAAATAACTCCACCTAAAATGTATTGTTTTTGTAGTGTAATGTGCCTATTTAAGAGACTATATCAATATGAATAAAACATAAAAAAGATATAATAAATTTTCTACTAGTGGTATAAGAGAACATCCTTAGTAAGATCATTAATGCTTGTTGATGGAAAACATAATAAGTTTATTAATTCACGTAATATACTTTAGTTTTAAAGAAACATAAATATATAATGATGCAATGATATGTTTGAAAATTTCGTGAATTTATAAGTCTCAATTGTAAAATAATTAAAGCATATACCATTTTAGACATCGGTGAATCAAGAACCGAAGCCGAAAGGTGCTCTAAAATTTTCAAAATTTTCAAAAATCTGGCTATTTTTTTTTTCTGAACTAGACATATGACTTTTTAGTTATTTAAACAACTGCTATCTTATCTACCTTTTGCAGCGGTTCCCTAAACAACTAAGCGCCAAAATTTTCATTTTTTTTTCAAAAATCCTACTATTATTATTTTTTGAATAGGACATAGGACTTCGGTTATTTGAACAACCATTGTCATATCTATTTTCGAAAGCGGTTCCTTAAACAACCGAGGCTCAGAGGTGCGCCAAAATTTTCAATACTTTTGAAAAATCTCGCTATTTTTTTTAATAGAATATATGGCCTCGATTATTTGAACAACTGCTGTCATATCTACTTTCTACAACGGTTTCCTAAACACCCGACACCAAAAGGTTGATCAAAATTATAAAATTGCCGCTTGTTTTTTTGGGGAAGGACATAGCCTAAATTATTTGAACAATTGTTGTTGTATGTCTCGTCTAGGGTATATTCGCAAAACAAACGCAAGTTACCATTTCACACTTCTCTTCTTCCTACCTCTGGGAATGACTGTCACCATTCACTACTCATTGTCTCTACTGCTGTGGTTAACGTCATTGTCATTGTTTATTTTTGGTTTTTGTATTTGCACAATAGTCGAGATTTGACATATTAACTCGCGTAATATGTTTCGTTTCTTGTACTTAATTCGTGATTCTGGTGGTGAAAAATTATACGGTAGCTTATGTAAACCACACATTGTCTTTGGTTGTGCAAATTTAGTTCATTCCTAGGTTGTTTTACATTTTTCCTTTGCTTCAAACACCGTGATTTTACACATTTTTTACAATATTTCAAGTATTAAGCTTTATCTTCGTTTTAGGAGATGAACTCCTTCAAACATAAAATGAACAAAACCCATTCCTCACGTATTCCTTCAATTTTGGACTATGCTATATCTTCGACCACTAGAAAAGGAAAGCTTGGTTAAAACGCTTTTCGTTTAACATTCAATATAAAAATTAAAAAAAAAACTTTTAAAAAAAACTTTTGGCCTTAGTTATTTCTATAATCGAAGCAGAAAAGGGTCTATGGTAGCGATTCTTCTCACAACTGCTACCATAGACACTTAAAATTAAATAATTATATTAAATCAGATGTAGTCTATTGCCTCAGTTGTTTATGGAACCGAAACAAAAAATAGTCTATGATAATTGTTCTTCTCACAATCACTGCCACATACCAGTTTTTTTTTCTCTTTAGTGTTTAAGTTTTTTTAACTGAAGCAAAATGTGGATTCTCTTGCTTTAGTTCATAACTGAGGGAAAAAATCTTCCCTTTTTTACATTGTCTTAATATACCTCGTTGTAAAACTGCTATCGATTATCGAAAGTAATCGTTGTAGTATCTCTTTCCTACACTAGTGAGTTTCCAAGGTCTAAGGAGACTTTATGAGGTATAAGGAGTATTGATAAGTAATTGAACATGGCATGCTAAAGAAAATTAAATGGTTCACTAAAGATCAATAAAGGGAATTGGATTAAGCCAAAAGACTTGAAAATATAAAATAAAAAAATATTTTTTTGAAGCCATTAATTGGTCTATTCTGAAAATTATTCTAAAAAAAACCATCTAAAGATATTTGGAATTCAATGAAGAAAAAGTATCAAGGATCTTGAATAGCAAAGAGGTACCAACTTCAAGCACTTCGTGGTGAGTTTGAAACAATTTTGATAAAATTTGGAGAATCAATCATGGACTACTTTGCATGTCTGATGACAATTGTCAACAAGCGCACTTATGATGATAAAGAACTGAAGTAATAGTTGTTGAAAAGATACTATCTTTAACACCAAGATTTAATTTTGTTGTATGTGTTTAAGAAGAATAAAAATATATTGATGCTCTTTCACTTTATAAAACGAAAAGTTCATTATTGATGCATGAACTAAAATTTAAACAACCATAAGTTAAGCAAAGGCTTCTACTAATACACATTCAATGATTTTAGAGGCGAATGAAAAGGAAGACAAGGTGATAAAGATTTTAACAACAATTTCAAGGGTCATAATGATTAATCCCACGACAAAGGAAGAGAGAAACAACATTACAAATCTAAGGTAGGATGTTTTACATGTCATAAATTTGGTCATTACACTTCTGATTGTTAGATCAAGTTGCTCATGACAAGGAAAAGGAAGAAAGATTAAATTTACTAGGAATGAATGTAAAACCTCGGTTTCTGAGATGTCACAAGTTATTAAAATTCGGTAAAATTCAAAATTTATCATAGCGTGGAAACTTAGTTAAAGAAAACCTTATCCAATTACATTATTTCGAGTAATAAACTAACAAAATAAATACTCCAATTATATTGTCTTAACTTGTAAAACAAAATAGCTTTGAAAGAATCCCAAGGTCCTTCCCCATCCTATCTCGAGTCAATCATGCCTTTGGAACATCTGTAACATTATATGCTCACGTATACCACATTATACGATCAACATCGATAATTTTATTCACAAACACACAAACACAAACATGTATAGGATAAGCTATTGATAACAGTTGAAAAACTGTTATTTTCATGCTTAAAATTGATACTAAAAGCAACCTTTAACACTTAGAAACTAGCTTGAAATCATGCTTTTGGTTATATTTTTAGAAATAAGAGAGTTGGACAGGTTTATGCTTGATTTCAGTGTTTTTGTGCAGGTTTTAAGGTGAATTTGGTGAAAGAAGTGAAGAAGGACAGAGATGGAATCAGAAAAGACATCAAAAAGTGCAAAAGGAGAAGCCGCAACTGCCGCTCAGTGGCAGTTTACCGCTGAGCGGCACTCAAGCAGTCACGTTGGATCCGCTGAGGGGTGATTTGACCGCTGAGAGGAAGAAAACAACTCACGCACTTACCGCTGAGCGGTAGTTTACCGCTAAGCGGCACTATTTTTGGGCTTGGGCCTAATTTTCTGTATTTTTAGAATAGTATATAAGCTTTAGGACGTCCTAGGGTTTGTATCTTTGGCTGGGAGGAAGCAGAAACACACTTTTCACCCCTTGGGGGTAGATTGGGAGATGGTGACGACTCTCCTCTTCTCTTTCTAGGGTTTTTCTCTCTCTTTCATTCTTTCATTATTGTTCATCTAGTTTCACCATGAATATGGTGAACTAAACCTTGTATTGTTGTTGGGGAATCAATGTAGTCTTGTGAAACTCTCATATATGGAATTTGTGTTTTAACATCTTATATTAAGATACATGCTTTCTTTCATATTTAGTTAGGGATTTTCCTCTTTGCTTAATGCTTGCTTTGTTTAACTCATTCATTGCCATGATTATTGATTTTGTCGATATGGGAACGTACGGGGAAATCTAGATCCAGGGAATTTCTCCCAATAGCATATTGGTTGCCTTTAAGCTCCTACACTTCAGAACTAATTACTAAGAATGCTAGGAATTGTATGAACTCGTAATTAAGGATAGGCCTTCTTGCAAGGTGATTTAGAGAGTGGCATTAGCAATTGATGAAAAGAATGATGAATTCCTAAAGTATATGAGAGTGAGCAAGATGAAATTGATAATCCCAACAACATACTCATCCATTTAATTCATTAAAGTGTTTGTTTTCCTCTTTTCCATTGATCAAATTCATGCATACATGTTTAATTACTGTCTTTTGCATTTAAACCTAAAATCAATTGTTTACCAGTCTTAAATAATCAACAAATCATATAACTAACTAGGCCGCGAGTCCTTTGGGAGAACGATACTTGGTCTTACCGAGTTTTATTACTTGATACGATTCGGTCACACTTGCCGATTGTTAAACAAGTTTGTGGCGCCGTTTTTCGGTGTTCATAAATTTGTCATCAAGTTTTTGGCGCCGTTGCCGGGGACTCGTGGTTTAACTAGTTTATTTGTGTGATTATTGATTATCTTTGACTTGTTTTTGAATTTTGAATTTTAAATTTCGAATTTTGAATTTCTATTTTTATTTTTCGGTTTTTATTTTATTTTATTTTATTTTATTTTATTTTATTTTCTGTTTTTATTTTTTCTGTTTTCTGTTTTTATTTTTCTATTTTTATTTTTATCTTCTATCTTTCTATCTTTTATCTTCTTATCTCTTATTTTATATCTTCTCTATCTTTTTGTGCTAACAAATTTTTCTTGGGATTTGTTTTCTTGTGTATGCAGGAAGCAATCCGAACTAGGAGCAAGAAAACCTCGGAACCTCTTTTTGATGGCTAGGACGTGAAAGACGGAGGAGAAGAATCCGTACATCTGGAGAACTTTTCCCTCCTCCGGAAGATCTTTTACAACCTTCACCGCAAGGTTCTCACCATAGCATTGAGGAGATGGAGAATAATAATGTTAGACGGACTCTTGCAGATTACACCAATGTGGTTGGCCCTCAACATTTTAACAGCATAGCAAGACCGAGGGTCTATGCAGCCAAGGTGAAACCGGCGTTGATCCAGCTGGTTAAGAGTAATCAATTTAATGGGTTGTCTCATGAAAGCCCATATGAGCACCTCACAAGCTTTAATGAAATTTGCAATACAGTGAAGATAAATGGGGTGCCTGACGAAGCAATCAAACTTATCCTGTTTCCATTCTCATTAGGAGGCAACGCTAAGCTGTGGTTGAACTCTTTTCCAGAAGGGAGCTTTACAGAGTGGGAAGCTGTGGTGACAAAGTTCTTGAACAAATACTTCCCACAATCCAAGGTAAACAAAGGAAAGCAAGAGATCTCTTCTTTTAAGCAAGGCATGGAGGAATCACTAGGTCATGCATGGGACAGGTACAAAAGCCTATTAAGAACGACTCCCACACATGGATTTGACGAAGTAGAAGTAGTCCTAATCTTCCTTGGAGGTCTTGGTTCACAAACTAAGCTGATGCTAGATGCCTCAGCTGAAGGCAATATTAAATGGAAGACTCCAGAGGAAGCAACTGAAATAATTGAAAACATGGCTACTAATGACAATGAGAGGAACAGTGAAAGAGGAGCTCCTATTCCTATTCAACAAAAAGGAGTTCTACAGTTGCAATCCAATGATGCCTTGCTACCTCAGAATAAGATACTAACTCAACAATTGGAGAATCTCACAAAGATACTTGTACAACTGCCAAAAGAGTTAAAGACTGTTGCATAGGTTCAACCACAAATGTGTGAATTATGTGGGGGTGACCATATCAATGGTCAATGCGCCTTTCCAGTGGAAGCTTTAGAGGATGTTAACTTCATGGCCAATCAATTTCCATATCCGTCAGGGGAACTTCAATCAAGGGTGGAAAGCACACCCAAGCATTGGTCAAGGACAAAGTGGGCAAGCTGGACAAGAAGGGCAATTTAACAAGCAACAACAACAACCAACCTTATGGCAACAAATGTCTATACTTAATGAAAGATCAATAAGGATGGAAGAAACTCTTCAGCAATTCATACAGGCAATTGAATCCACTCAAAAGAGCACTGAAGCTGCTATTAAGAACTTGGAGATTCGAGTGGGTCAAATTACTAAGCTGTTGGAGGAAAGGCCTGACAAGAATTGTGGGGCTAATACTGAGGTTAACCCCAGGAAAGAGTGTAAAGTGCTAGTGAGTGTAAATGTTGAAAAAGTTGAGTTGGAAAAAGAAGAGAGAAAAGAGAGAGAAGAGAAAGAAGAAGAGAAAATTTGTGCGAAAATTGAGAAAGTGAGTAGAAAAAGAAAAGAAAAAAAGAGAGTAAGAGAAAAGAAAAAGAGCAAAAAGAAAGTGAGAGAAAAGAAAGAGAGGACGAGAGAAAAAAAGAAAGAATCATATGAAAAACCTCTTCCTCATCCAAAGAAGTATCATAGGAAGAAAGAATTTGAGCGCTTTATGGAAATCTTCAAGAAATTGGAGATTAAAGTTCCTATGATTGAGACACTGCAACAGGTTCCTGGTTTGATCAAATTTCTGAAGAAGTTCAGTAGAAAGAAGAAAAAGAAGATGGAACATGAGCTTTATTGGGTCAAGCTAGTGACGTTAAAAGAGCGCTTGCTGGGAGGCAACCCAGTGATTTATGACTTTTAATTTTTGGTTTGGTGATGTAATTTTGAACTTTTGGGTATTTTTGTTTTTGTTATAAGTTTGTTACAGGGTTTACATCTACTGATGGATGTTAGGCGGAAGAGTATCTACTGAAGGATACTATGTTTGTATACACCTACTGATGGGTGTTGGTAAGAAAGATTTGCATCTACTGAAGGGTGCTGGAGGATTTTAGGTCAGGCTCGTGACGTTAAACAAGTGCTACCTGGGATTTTTGAATGAGTGAACCATTATAAGGATTGGTAGAATATTGAGTTACATCTTGTTTGCTTGAGGACAAGCAAAGTTCTAAGTTTGGGGTTGTGATAACAGTTGAAAAACTGTTATTTTCATGCTTAAAATTGATACTAAAAGCAACCTTTAAGACTTAGAAACTAGCTTGAAATCATGCTTTTGGTTATATTTTTAGAAATAAGAGAGTTGGACAGGTTTACGCTTGATTTCAGTGTTTTTGTGCAGGTTTTAAGGTGAATTTGGTGAAAGAAGTGAAGAAGGACAGAGATGGAATCAGGAAAGACATCAAAAAGTGCAAAAGGAGAAGCCGCAACTGCTGCTTAGCGGCAGTTTACCGCTGAGCGGCACTCAAGCAGTCACGTTGGATCCGCTGAGGGGTGATTTGACCGTTGAGAGGAAGAAAACAACTCACGCACTTACCGCTGAGCGACACTATTTTTGGGCTTGGGCCTAATTTTCTGTATTTTTAGAATAGTATATAAGCTTTAGGACGTCCTAGGGTTTGTATCTTTGGCTGGGAGGAAGCAGAAACACACTTTTCACCCGTTGGGGCTAGATTGGGAGATGGTGACGGCTCTCCTCTTCTCTTTCTAGGGTTTTTCTATCTCTTTCATTCTTTCATTATTGTTCATCTAGTTTCACCATGAATATGGTGAACTAAACCTTGTATTGTTGTTGGGGAATCAATGTAGTCTTGTGAAACTCTCATATATGGAATTTGTGTTTTAACATCTTATATTAAGATACATGCTTTCTTTCATATTTAGTTAGGGATTTTCCTCTTTGCTTAATGCTTGCTTTGTTTAACTCATTCATTGCCATGATTATTGATTTTGTTGATATGGGAACGTACGGGGAAATCTAGATCCGGGGAATTTCTCCCAATAGCATATTGGTTGCCTTTAAGCTCCTACACTTCAGAACTAATTACTAGGAATGCTAGGAATTGTATGAACTCGTAATTAAGGATAGGCCTTCTTGCAAGGTGATTTAGAGAGTGGCATTAGCAATTGATGAAAAGAATGATGAATTCCTAAAGTATATGAGAGTGAACAAGATGAAATTGATAACCCCAACAACATACTCATCCATTTAATTCATTAAAGTGTTTGTTTTCCTCTTTTCCATTGATCAAATTCATGCATACATGTTTAATTACTGTCTTTTGCATTTAAACCTAAAATCAATTGTTTACAAGTCTTAAATAATCAACAAATCATATAACTAACTAGGCCGCGAGTCCTTTGGGAGAACGATACTTGGTCTTACCGAGTTTTATTACTTGATACAATTCGGTCACACTTGCCGATTGTTAAACAAGTTTGTGGCGCCGTTTTTCGGTGTTCATAAATTTGTCATCAGCTATCGATAAAACAATCATAACAACAAGATACATACATACAAATTATATCAACCGTAATCAAACACACAACAAGATACATATCTTCTGATTATACCAACCATAATCAAACACCCTATACATAGTAGTAATAACAATACGATTCCTAATCCTCTAACATAAACAATTCAATCATACAGACTGACTCGATCCTCGACCCCCGATCCTTGAACTTCGATCATCGATCCTTGATCTTTAACCCTTGATGTCATCACTAACATCACACCCATAGATCCTTGGTCTATCCACTGATTAACACCCATGCTAACTACTTACATAACCATTATAGTAACACCACTATCAACATAACATAACTTGAAGCATCTCAAGTACCATGATCATCATCATAGATACACCACCATCATGACTATCCCAATCATGAACAACACCATGAGCATCACTATACCATAATACCATAGATAATCGATTATTCTGACTCACACATGAAGGGATAATCGATTATCATCCCAGATAATCGATTATTCCCAAAACCACGCTCAAAACCAACACGCAAATAATCAATTATAACTAATGATAATCAATTATTCCCGAATCGAAACACATCTTGAACGTGATTCTAGCATTCATCCATACATACATCAACCCTAGATCATGTGGAAACATATTTAACACATCATACATGCATTCAAGCATCACATACCCATGTGAACATACTCAAACACATATAATACATCACTTGAATAATCCATATCCAATCATTTACATGTTATACCCCCAATAATAAGATGCAAAATAATATTCGATAAAAACATCAAATAGGGTTTTCAATAAGCCAAACTAACTAAGCATAATGCTTACAAATGAGAACCAAGAAAATGAAAATTCTAAAAAATAGAGCTATTGATGCGAGATTGTTTTTTCCTAAATTAGACCTTCGATTGAAGATCTAAACGGTCACAGTGAAGAACCATACGTCTGGAACCCACTTTCCAAAACTACTGGTCATGTCACATACGGTGATAATAAGGGTAAAATAATCGGCATTGGTAAAATTCAAACTCCCTCTGCATATGAGATTGATAATGTACTGTTTGTTGAAGGATTGAAACATAATCTGCTTAGTATATAAGTCAATTGTGTGATAAAGGATTGAAAATAATATTTGAACCAAAATATTGTTTGATAAGCAATGGTTCAACTGATGAGCTATTATTAATAGGATAGAGATACAACAATATATACATGGTTATGGCACAAAAGACTAGCTCACATTAACATGGGTCAGTTAAACAAACTGGTATCTAAAGATCTTATTATTGGTCTTCCTGACATACGATATGTTTCTGAAAGATTATGTGATGCATGCGAAAAAGGAAAACAAACATGATAATCATTCAAAAATAAAAGAGAAATGTTTAACATCAAAACCCTTGAACTATTACATATGGACTTGTTTAGACCCTAAAGGGTTAGGAGTCTTGGAGGTAATTTGTATGGTTTAGTGATTGTTGATGACTATTCTCGTTACACTTGGACTTTCTTCATTTCTGCCAAGAGTGAAACTTTCAAGGTGTTCAAAAAATTTGCTGCTGTTATACAAAATGAAAAGGAACTCAGAATAAAATTCATCAGAATTGATCATGGCAAAGAATTCCAAAATGAAGTGTTTGATGAATATTGTGCAGAGATGGGAATCTCTCACAACTTCTCTGCACCAAGAACCCCTCAGCAAAATGATGTTGTGGAAAGGAAGAATAGAGCTCTAGAAGAACTGGCAAGAACCATGCTGAACCAAAGGGACTTACCGAAATATTTCTGGGCAGATGTTGTCAGTACAACATGCTATGTACTGAACAGAACTGTGATAAGGTCAATGCTAAAGATGACTTCCTATGAGCTATTCAAAGGAAGGAAGCCTAACATCACACACCTGCATATCTTTGGATGCAAATGCTTCGTTCTAAATAATGGTAAGGAAAGCCTTGGTAAGTTTGATTCCAAAGTCGATAAGGCTATCTTTATTGGCTATTCTTCTACTAATAAAGCTTATCGTGTCTATAACAAAAGGAAGATGTGTGTTGAGGAATTTGTACATGTTGCTTTTGATGACATATTTATATTGCCACTAATCAAATGCACTCTAGAAAGTCCATAGATATAGGTAATTCCTCTAGAGAAGAAGAGCAAAATGAGGAAGTTTCGGAAGAGGAAAATTTTGAGAATGTAGTCGATCCTCCCAAAACTGAATCGATTAAGGAGTGGAAAACACCAAGAAATGTCTCAACAAGCAACATCATTGGAGACATCACAAGAGGAGTTTCCACCATGCGTCAACTAAATCAATTTTTCATGAATGTAGCATATATGTCTAAAATTGAACCAAAGAACATTGAGATTGCACTTACAGATGAAAACTGGATGATGGCCATGCAAGAAGAACTAAATCAGTCTAAAAGGAACAACGTGTGGGAGCTGGTTCCAAGAACTGAAAATCTTCAGGTAATAGGCATAAAGTGGGTTTTCAGAAACAAGATGGATGATTCAGGAGAAATAATCAAGAATAATGTCAGATTAGTTGCAAAAGGCTACGGCAAGGAAGAAGGAATCAATTATGATGAAAATTACGCTCCAGTGGCCAGATTGGAAGCAATAAGGATCTTGCTAGCTATTGCCTCTGTAATGAAGTTTAGATTGTACCAAATAGATGTTAAGAGTGCATTCCTAAACGGGTATATCAAGGAAGAAGTCTATGTGAAACAACCACCAGGATTCCAAGAATATGAACATCCAGAACATGTCTTTAAATTAAGAAAGGCTTTGTATGGGTTGAAACAAGCACCAAGGTCCTGGTATGAGAGACTAAGTGAATTTCTGGTAAAGAAAGGATTCACTAGGGTTAAAGTAGATTCAACCCTTTTCATTAAAACTCCAAAAAGGATAGATTGTACCTACAAATTTATGTTGATGATATCATTTTCATTAAAATCCTCCTCTATGCAAAGAATTTTATAAGACTATGCAGTAAGAGTTCGAGATGTCCATGATGGGAGAACTCACGTATTTTCTAGGGCTTCAAGTTAAGCAGAATGAGAACGACATCTTCATACATGAAGAAGTACAAAATGCTAGACTATAAAGAAGCTGCAACTCCTATGGCAACGAAATGCTATCTTGATCTTAATCAGAAAGGCAATGCTATAAACCAGAAAATGTACAGAGGTATGACCAGATCTCTATTGTACTTAACTGCTAGTAGACCAGATACCGTGCATAGTGTTTGTCTCTGAGCTAGGTTTTAGTCTCAACCAAAAGAATCACACTTAACTGTTGTAAAAAGAATTTTGAAATATTTAAAAGGAACCAAGAATCTTGGACTGTGGTATCCCAGTGGTTCAAACATTTTTCTTGAAGGATACATTGATTCAGATTTTGGAGGCTGTAAGCTAGACAGAAAGAGCACTAGTGGTACATATCATCTGCTAGGATGTTCATTAGTATCTTGGCATTCAAAGAAACAAACTTGTATGGCATTATCTACCGCAGAAGTCGAGTACATTGCAGATGGAAGCTGTTTTACTCAGTCCATTTGGATCAAGAGTCAACTAGAGGATTATGGCATATCATTGGATCAAATTCCTTTAAAATGTGATAGTACCAGTGCAATAAATTTGACTAAGAATCCTATTCTTCACTCTAAAACTAAGCATATTGAAATAAGGCATCATTTCATAAGAGACCACATCCTCAAAGGTGAAATTAAGGTCGAATATGTAGACACCTTACATCAATGGGCTGATATTTTTACAAAACCGTTGAATAAGGAAATATTTTATACAATCATAAATGAACTAGGGATTCTGGATGATAGTAGCATAAGATAGCTTTTAATCGATTAACACAAATGTGTATTGTTAAAATAGAATGGCTCAATTTCTCACACCAAGAGGGGGGGGGGGGGGGGTTGAATTGGTGAAGTATAAAAAATAAAACTTTCAAAATCTTTTTCACCAAAAGAGATGCCTTTATACTTTTCTTGAAACTCAAGTTAAAAGATTTTCAATGCAGTGGAAATTTAATCGAATGAGTATAAAGTATAATCGATTGAATGTAAAAGAGTAGGGATAAGAAATATCAAACGTTGTGTTTTTATACTGGTTCGGCCAAGCCTACATCCAGTGTCCTTTCAACCACAGGAAGCCAATGCACTATAATGATCAACGTTTTTACAACAAGGTTTTTATAGAGACCTAACGTCAAAAATATAAAACACCTCTCTAACCCTCAAATCAAAATATAGGCAGTACATAAACAGACTAGCGACAAGAATCCCCTATCCTGCAGTTTAACCCATTTGAGGCACCCTCAAAGTCAAGAATGCCGCACGTCCTTCTTCCTGTAATCACAACAGGGAACTCAACCCAATCTTCAGCAGATTCTAGAACCTGATCTTGCAGTCGACACCCAAATGTGCAGATAGATCAGACTTTGAAACTCAACAATCTTGCTCTTCAAGAAATTCCAAGTAGTTGATCATCACGATCAAACTTGTTTCTTGGAGCTTTTCCTCTTTCTGTAAGAATCAAACTTTCTGCAAAAGAATATAAAAATGTTATAATCACAAAAGTTCTCACAAAAATCAAATTCACGTCAATTTATAGATAAACTTGTATCAGACGCAATATAATCGACTTTGTTACTAATGTTGTCGAATACACCCATTCTGCTATAATAGTTAGTAGCAGTCAAAGCAATTAATTGAATTCACAACTAATGCAGTCGAATATCATTTAATGCTTGGTTAACACATTTAAAAATATAGCATTGTGACAGTTATATCAAGCATTAATAGATTTCAAAACAGTAACAAACTTAATCGAATACATATCGCATGCAATCGATTATGCAATAATGTTAAGCAAAGTTTTCAAAACTTTTCTCTTTGAAAAACTCTCACAACACACTTGAAAAAGTTTGTGAAAAGACACAAGTTTTAATCGATTCATCCCATAATGTAATCGACTTAAAACTGTTGTTTTGTCACACAATTAAAATTCAACATTTGTGCTTGTGGTTTTTCTCATCAAAAACATGTGTCATGAATTTGTTAACACTCGGCAAGTGTACCGAATCGTATCAAGTAATAATAAAATGGTAAGACCAAGTATCGTTTCCCAAGGGACTCACGGCCTAAACAGTTATATGATTTCTTGATTAAATTAGACTTGTAAACAAAATCTTTTAAGTTTAGATGCAATTACTGAAAAATAAAGATGAATGCATGTGTTGATCAGTTGGATTGAAAGATGCAAAAGTGATTGATGTAAAATATGAATGATGATGTTGTTGGGGTTTCCGACTCATCCTATCCACTCTCATGTATTCAAGAATTCATCTATCTTCATTAATGTTAATGCCACTTTCTAATTTACCTTAAACCCGATGTCTTGGTGAAGAAAGCCTACTCCTAATCACTAGTTTACAATGTCTTGTCTCCCTAGCAATTATTCATGCATTACATTCGCACAGAAGCTTAAAGGCAACCAATCCTCCTATTCCTATGTCTAGGTAATATTGCTTCTGGGAGAATTTCTCCAGTTATAGATTTACCTATATGTGTCCATATAGATAACATCAATGATCACGCAATTGAATGAGTTAAACAAAGCATGCATAGAGTAAAGAGGAAAAACCCTAACAATTAATGAAGTAATGCATATAAAATCAAGAATCAATTCCATACACGAGAGTTTCAAAGGATTACATCAGTTCCCCAACAACAATGGAGGTTTATTTTATCATAGACATGGTGAAACTAGATGAAAAACAATGAAAGAATGAAAGATAGAACCCTAGAATTTGAAGAAAGGAGCTTCCGCATCCAAAATCCGCCTCCAAGGGGTGAAGAAAGTGTGATTTCGCCTCTTTCTGTCCAAAGATACCAACCCTAGGTCGACTAAACCCTTATATAGTTTATTAAAAATTACAGAAAATTGGCCCAAGCCCAATTAAATGGTGCTCAGCGACACTTTTTCCGCTCAACGGTAAGTGCAGTTCTTCTAAAAGGCGCTCACCTGCAATTTTGGCCCTCAACGGTGACTACGATGCTTCAGAACGCCGCTCAGCGGTAAAAGTTGCGCTGAGCGGTGAATGCGACTCTTCTTTTGTGCACTTTTACTTCCTTTCCTGAGTCCAACTCCTTCTACTTCAACTTCTTTCATCTAATTCATCTTAATTTCTGCCAAAACAAGGAAAACCAAGCATAAAACCCATCCAACTCTCTTATTTCCAAAACTTAAGCAAAAGCATGATTTCAAGCTAGTTTCTAAGTCATAAAGGTTGTTTTTAATATCAAAATTAGGTATAAAAATAAAGGTTTTTCAATCGTTATCAACATTCATGTATAAATCACATAAATAACACAATGAAATGGAATGAACAACACAGCAACAACACAATCATGTTCTCATATACGCATATAATATGTAAGCATAGAACATGTAACACATAATTCACATGTGTTATTAATTATGTGTTGTCATCATCAAAAGCTCATATATTATTGAGATTGTGGGTTCAACTAAACCAGTACTCCCCCTATCAACAATCTCAACATGTATGTATGCAATTTGAAACATTTTATTGTTACATTCACATCATTGCATATTCATACCTAAACTGTATTGTTTACTGTACTGCATTAATACTAAAATGCTTGATCAAGTTGAACTTGAAAGGTTGTGCAAGAACTGTAACACCCCGATTTTCGAGATGTCATGATGTAAAAAAATTTCGCAAAATATTTTCATAAAACAATTCTTTAAGACAATCAACCTTTATTTGAATAAAGTGCGGAAGCAAAACATAATTATAAACGTTGTCTGAAATTCTAGAATATAGTTTTTACATAAAAATTGCCAAGTCTGAAACTTTTAAATGATAAAAGTAATTGTAAACCCCAAACTTCTCTCGTACAAGTATAGTCATCTACTCCCGTACAAAACCATCTACTCCTATACAAGTACGATCATCGTAGGTGGAAACCACATCCACAACATGCAATGGTGAGCAACCAGAAATATCATAACACACAATATATAATAATTATATTAACTACAGAGTATATAACCGTAGAACATATTCCATCATAACATTAATATCACAACCAATGCTTTCATGACTCAATGTCGTTTCCTTCTACTATGTCGTCATAACCTATTATCACTAACAGGAACCTGTTCTCACTAACAGGGAAATTCGAGTTAAAACTTCCGACCTATCTCCCCGACTTCTCAAGGAATTACGAGTAAAAACTTCAGTAGGCGCACCCACCAAGTATTATACTCATATGAGCCGAAGTCATTTTGGGTGAGACATCCACATCCCCCAGTACAGTGAAGTGACACTCGAATCACTATCTCTAAACGAGAGTCCAACACATTATCATCATAGCTCTATACGAAAAGTTCATCCATGACCGATGACAGCACAAGAAAATAACATAACTTCATGTTCATATCACAATTCTATACACATTCTCAATAACATGGATTTACACATTCTCAATAACATGCATTGTTCACCCATCACAAGACTTATAACACAATCTTATTACATTCCTCCTCGAGTTTCAATAATAGACATTCTCAATCATAGATGTCAATCATTCATCAGAATTCCACATCATCTCAATATGTAATCATTACCGGGCTCAAAACGGAATATCATAAGTTATGTACACATCGTAACTGGACACCACTAGTTTCTTCTTTTCTAAATCATCAATGTGCGTCCCATTTCAATTTACGTCTAACAACACACTGCATGCATTATCTTAAATTAATGTTATTTAAACAATCACGGCCCATACAATAACTTCACCACGTTCACAAATTTCAATCCAACCATAGAATGTAGTTTCGAAATTAACACTTAAGAATAAAAACGTTAAAACTCTATACTCTAATATAAGCCTATTTTCTCTCATTCTTAAGTCATGAATCTCGCTACCAGTGGGTTATTATATTTTATATTTAAACCTCAACAAAACCAATTCAAGAACCACTCTCTCCCATCCCTTTTCTTGTACCAAATTTTCCTATATAATTTTTCCTACTTTCTCAACTCTTGATATCCATCCAAATTCATTTCTCTCTCTCAATTGTTCTCCACTATGGGACCCACCCACACCCTTTATTGCACCCAACAATTCCACCCCTAGCTTTTTCCCTAGGAAACGTTTCTTTAACAACCAACTTTTACCAATTACTTTTACCAATTTTTTGACAACGTCACGTGACACAAATATCATTGGTCATTTTGAATTTTTTTTTAAAAAAAATATAATGTGTCGTTGAGGACATTTTAGGAAGGAAAAAGGGGTTTCCTGATTTCATTTGAGAAAACCCTATGTGTTTTGCATTTTCTTTCCTCTCGCAAATACCAACATTTCTCTCATGGGTCTCTCCACTGAAGTTCTCTCTCTCCGTCTCGTTCTTCCTCTCCCCATTGTCGGCGAAGTTGGTCCAATAAGCACGGTTCTCGCTCTTTTCTTCCGCCATTTGCCCCCTTCCTGCTCTCTCTCTGTTTTCGTTGGAGCCTTTTTCCCCTTCTCTCCCTCTTGCGATTTTGACCTCCCCCAACGTGTCAAGGTTGGTAGCACCATGAGAAAGTGCAAAGAGAACAAGTGCTGCACAACTTAGGATTATTATAGGTTTTAAATTTATGTTAATTACATGTGTAGAGATTTTCATTGTATGAGTCTTGTACAAGTTTTAGTATACAAAAGATTATTATTATAGATGTTGGATAATATGTACTTATCTGATATTATATGAATAAAATTTCAATTTTGATATATTTTGTCTGTGTTTTTGGGTGACATTTTCCACCTTTTCATATGGATGATTGCGTTTATTAGTCATGGGTGGCGTTTTAGTTAACCAATGAACAACATAAGTCATTCAATTGTTGAGAAAAATGCCCATTTAGGTGGTTTGCACCAAGTTAGAAGAAGTCCATGACTATTGTTGCCCATGTCATGCCCTCGTAATTGATTACAGGGGTCTTGTAATAGATTACCAGAGACTTGGGGGACAATTATACACAAAGTTCAACGTGACTCCCTAGTTGGAACAACAACACTTCCCATGATAGTTTTTGCTCTGTTTTTGTTAAATTTTACCATTTTTTGAGATGGGTGACTGAGTTCAATGTTATTCGGCATATTTCTTGCATCAATGATGTTGTTAGGCCATTTATTTCTTAAAAAAATGTTCATTTAGGTGGTTTTCTCCAATTGAGGTTAGGTGCATGACCATTGTTATAAGGCCCCTTCTCGGAGTGTCACAGCAAAATATTTTATTTTTTTTAATTAAGAAACATGTCATCTAATGTTGTTACAGTGCACAGATTTTAAAAGGAAATTTCAATAAGTAATAGATATGGGAACAAGAGGGGAAAAATATACATATAAGATAACGTGCAGTCAACTTTGACCTTTGTCGACTATTTTAATCATACCTTTTCCCAAAGACCTCCAAATTATGTGATTCTTTTCTTATTAGAAAATAGACTCAAAAATCTTTCCAATGACTACTAATTTGTAATTTTAGGACATCTGAGTAGGTACAGTTAATTCCTTAAAGTTAGCATTTTACATATTCCTGTCAACTCTGACCTTTGTTGGTTGTTTTACTCTTAACTTTTTCCACCGAACTCCAAATGAGTTGATTCTTTTTTTGTTGGAATCTACACTCAAAGAGCTTTCAACTGACTACTTACTCATAATTTTTAGACCACTGTACTAGGTGTAGTTAATTTCCCAAAAACAACATTTTTGTAAGCTTCCTAAATGGTCATAGACTTCACCTACCTTGGTTCAAACACTTATATGGATTGTTTCGTCCCCAATTGAGTAGGGCTAACTGTGTTTTGATATACTTGACACCATCAATGATAAGAAACATGGGGTATCCATGAAAAAATTGGAAAAAATCACCTATAGGAACACAAAAACGACTTTGGGGAGTCAAGTTCTCTCAATTGGGGAGTAAGGTGTAACTTTTCGTATAAATCAGCAATCAGCCTCTGGTAATCGATTACAGGGTCCCTATAATCGATTACCAGGGGTTGGTTGTTGATTTATATGAAACGTTACACGTTACTCCCCAATTGGGAGAACTTGACTCCCCAAAGTCTTTTTTGTGTCCATTAAGTGATTTTTTCTATTTTTTTGCATAGATGACTCACGTTGCTCATCATTGATGGTATCAAGTGCATCAAAACACAATTTGACCCACTCAATTGTGGATGAAACACATGTTGATAATCATTGATGGTGTGAAGTGTATCAAAACACAATTTCCCTCACTCAATTGTGGAGGAAAAAACTCCTATAGGTGTTTGAACCAAGGTAGTTCAAGTTCATGACGATTTTTGCACACAACTCATGTCCTGGTATGCCATCTAATGTTGTTAGAGTGCACAAAATTTAAAAGGAATTTTCAATAAGTAATAGATCTGTAAACAAGAGGGAAAAATATATGTATAAGATAACGTGCTATCAACTTTGACATTTATCGACTATTTTAATCATAACTTTTCCCACAGACCTCCAAACACCTGAGTAGGTGCAATTAATTCCTTAAAGTTAACGTTTTACATATTCCTGTCAACTCTGACCTCTGTTGGTTGTTTTACTCTTAACTTTTTCCACCGAACTCCAAATGTGTTTATTCTTTTTTTGTTGGAATCTAGACTTAAAGATCTTTCAAATGACTATTAACTCATAATTTTTAGACCACTATACTAGATGCAGTTAATTTCCCAAAAGCAACGTTTTTCTAAGTTTTCTAAATGAGTTTACTTCCAAGTTATTGTTTCATGTTTCTATTTTATTCTATTTTATTTTATTTCTTAATAAACTTACAACCATCAACCATGACCAACACGAGTCATCCTTTGAAAAAATGGACAAAGACAACCTTAAGCATAGAAAAATCACCATGGGGAGTCACGTTTTCCCAACTAGGGAGTGAGTTGCAAGTTTTTGTACAAATAGCCATTAAGCCACTGGTAATCGATTACAGACACCATGTAATCGATTACCAAGGCATGTATCGGCTTCAAGTGCTGAGGGACTTTAACTACCTTACTGAAACACTCACATGGGGTCTTTGCTCCACAATGGGCTAGACAAAGATGAGTTTTGATGCACTTGCAACCATCAACCATGACTAATAGGAGTCATCCATTGAAAACAATGGACAAAGGCAGCCTTAAGCACAGAAAAATCACCATGGAGAGTCACCTTCTTCCAATTGGGGTACCTATTAAGCCATTAGTAATCGATTACAAGCACCATGTAATCAATTACTAGAACATGTCTTGGCTTCAAATGCTAAGGGACTTGAACTACCTTGGTGAAACAACCACATGGGGTCTTTGCTCCACAATGAGCTGGGCAAAGTACAAAGTACAATTTTGATGAAGGTTGGAGAGAGGACCGAAATGGAGAGGGAGAGAGGAGTGAAATCTGTGTTGAAAATGGAGGGTGCACAGAGGAGTAATTTCGGAATCCTCAAAAAAGTAAATATGCATCCCTTCTCACCATAACGACAGAGAAAAAAAATTCTATAGTCCAATAAAAATCTAACACGTGACCGTTATTAAATTGTTGTCAATCTTAGTTGTTAACTTATCGCGATCCTTTTCGCTAACCCTACACATAAACTCAACCATATAAAAACCTTTTCCTCTCTCTCGTAATTGCATGCTCAAAACCCCTGTACTTCCCTTTCTTTCCTATTTCTGCATAACCCCATTCATCACGTGCAACCTTTAACCATCATAAACCATTAACTTATTTTCTCCTACTTCATGCTCAATCCAACAAATAAAAATAGTTAACGTATGTAGCTAAACCAGCATGGTTCTCTTCCCTTTGCTTTGTCTCAACTACTACCCATACCCTCCAAAGCTCCAATATTCTATTTCATGCATAATAATCACGTAACCCTAAATCTCTTCTTCTCTTTTCTTTTTCCTATTCTCTTCCACTGTTTCCAAAACCATCAACACCAGAAGCACCTGCACATAAAATTACCCAGCTTCCTCTCTAAATCTATTTCCAAGCATTTACTTTTCTCCTTCCTATCCTCATTTGTCTTTTCTTCCAACTTTAACCACAAATCTTATAATGCAACCCCTTCTTATTTCTATTTTTCACAGCCCCCTTGTTCTCTTCTGTATCTCCTTGTCCATGCAATAAGATAGTACCCCAAAATCCGAAAGTTAAACTCCACTCATATCTTCCTTTAGATCCTCCTTACCCTTCCCTTTATTCTCCAAAGAATTCCAAGACCCCGCTGCTCCTATTTCCATTTATAAAACCATAACTTGTATTTCCAGCACCCTGCTTCTCACTCTATCCTTCACTTTCAACAACCCATTATCTTATATCTTTTCCCTTTATGCAGACCCGTTCACAGACACCACTCTCCATTCCTTAATTTCCAAATCTCATACTTCTTAATATTTCATTCACGTACAACCATCCCATCAATTTATTTCTATCACACACACATATCCGTATAACAATTACACCCACTCACTTTGTATTTGATCTTCTTCCTAACTTTCCAGAAGCTAAACACACTCCCTATCCTTCTCCATCCTCAACTGACAGCACCCTCACGCTTCTCTTCGTTACCCTTGGTCATATTAGCTTCTCCATGCCCATCACCACATTGCTCTTCATTCACTTATGGCATACCACAAGTCACTCCAACCTTCTTTCACTAAAGCTAACCTTCTCAACGACCCACTTACGTATTCCCTGTATGCTTCATCAACCCTAAACTCTCATGCATCTTCCTCCTCCCTTTCCCTTATTTATTTCACCCACACACATACCTACACTCCAAAACTCCTCTTTCTATCTTCGTTTTTCCTGGACAGACTCCTAACCTCAACCCTCACGGCCTCCCCACTCTATCATTATATTTCCTTCCCTCAACCCATGCATCAACCCTCACGGTACCTTAGACTAAGATGCAGTTCACTCAACCCTACTAATTTCCATTGAATATTAAAAGCACCACTATCCTCAGTACAAGCACATCCATCACACCCACAAGAGGGAAAAAGAAACCGACACATCAAACAATAATAAGAATATATAGAAATCCTAAAACATAGAAGATATACTAGTCACTCCCCTTTCCTCTATCCAAGCCCTCTTTGCCTCTATTATCACGTTATCTCTTCTCCTCTACGTAAACTACATCCCACCAAACACTCTCCTTCACTGAAAACACAGCATCTTCATCCTAACTTTTCTTCCAACAAAACCTCCCAAAGAAGAACCGAAACTGTTAGTATTTGAAGGTTGTGAAAGGAGTAGTTGATGGGATAGAGAAAATGTAGAGATAGTTGAATGTAGAAGTAGTAGTTGGAAGAAGTGTTGTAGTTGTCTTTAGTTGTAGTAGATGTTGGTTCATACAAATGGTAGATGTTGGCTACATACATCAAATGGTAGAGTTCATGGGTATTTATAGACCCATAGATTATTCTAGAACATACTAGCCACAACTTATGTGGAATGTTCTAGATTTTTACCTATGTAGAATTTTCTTGATTTTTCTTCCTTTCTTAGGTTTTTCTAGAATATTCTAGAACTTGTATTACATTTCAATTCTTCTATTTAAGGAGCTTCTACATTCTTCTAGAATTTGCATTACACTTTAATACTCCTCCTTAATGCAAATTCGGTAACTCCAAGCATTGTGCGTAGTAGTTCAAATCTTGGTCTTGGTAATGCCTTCGTAAATATATCTGCAATTTGGTCTTCTGTTGGACAGTACTCGAGTCGAATTTGTTTAGTTGTCTCTTCATCTCGAATGAAGTGATATTTAATGGCTATATGTTTTGTTCTTTGATGATGGACTGGATTTTTTGCTATTGCTATTGCCGATTTGTTATCGCAATAGATAATAGTCGGTCCATCTTGTGGTTCACCCATTTCTTCAAGTATTCTTTTTAGCCATATTGCTTGACTTGTGATTTCAGCAGCTGCTACATACTCTGCTTCTGCTGTTGATTGTGCCACGGTTGCTTGTTTCTTTGATGCCCAAGATAAAATACCCGATCCTAGTGAGAAAGCATATCCTGACGTACTCTTCATGTCGTCCACTGATCCTGCCCAATCACTATCTGTGTAGCCAATCATCCTTGAGTTAGTCATGGTTTTGTACCATATACCAAACTCCTTTGTGCCTTGTAGATATCTTAAAATTCTTTTTCCTACTCCATAATGAATCTGACTTGGCTTTTGCATGAATCTTGATAGAAGACTTGTAGCATACATAATGTCTGGTCGTGTGGCTGTGAGATACAGGAGACTTCCAATTAAACTCCTGTAGCATGATGCATCTGCCTCTTGTGCTCCATCATCTTTCTGTAGCTTCTCATTTACCACCAGTGGAGTAGTGACAGGTTTACAACCATTCATCTTGAACTTCTTTAATAGAGCTTCAATATATTTCTTTTGAGAGATAAATATACCTTCCTTTTCTTGTTTCACCTCTATACCGAGGAAATAGTTCATCAAGCCAAGGTCAGTGATTTCAAATGTCTTCATCATGTCTTCTTTAAATTCTATCATCATCTCTATATTGTTTCCTGTATAGATAAGATCATCGACATATATAGAGACAATGAGATGGTACTGACCTTGTGCCTTAATATATAGTGTTGGCTCACTCTTGCTCCTCCTGAATCCTTGATCGATGAAGTATTTATCAATCTTGCTATACCATGCTCGAGGAGCTTGCTTCAGGCCATATAATGCTTTTTTAAGTCTTAGTACTTTGCCTTCATTGCCTTCGTTGATGAAGCCCTGTGGTTGTTCAACATAAATCTCTTCTTCGAGCACCCCATTTAGAAAGGCTGACTTGACATCCAATTGATAGATGTTCCATCCTTTTTGTGCTGCAAGAGCTATTAAAACTCTAATTGTATCTAAGCGAGCAACTGGAGCAAATGTCTCATTGTAGTCTATTCCTGGTTGCTGTGAGTAGCCTTTGGCAACCAATCTTGCTTTATGCTTTTGTATAGTTCCATCAGGATTGAGCTTTGTTTTATATATCCATTTGACTCCAATGATGTCTTTTCCATGAGGGCAATTTACGAGTTCCCAAGTGTTATTCTTCTCAATCATTTTAATCTCTTCTTCCATAGCCTTGACCCATACTTCTTGCTTTGATGCTTCTTCATAACAGTTAGGCTCAATCATGGCCATATTGCAAGTTTCATATATGTCTACCAAAGATCTTACTCTTCTTGGACTAGATTCAGGTGAAGAATCTTGTTGTGCAGGTGGAGAAAGCGTACCTGAATTTTCTTCCTCTTCTTGAGTTTCTTCTTGAGATTGTTGCACTGGAAGTAAAATGTTGCTTTTAACAACTTTTTCTTCTTCCCAATTCCAAGAAGCATTTTCATCAACTTCAACATCGCGACTGATGATGAGCTTTTTCGTTTGTAGGTTGTAGACTCGATAGCCTTTTGATTGTGTGCTATATCCCAAGAATATTCCTCGTATAGTTTTGTCTTCAAGCTTGTGCCTCCTTTGATCAGGAACATGTATGTAGCAGATAGATCCAAATACTCGTAGGTGTTTAGCCGATGGCTTTCTCCCACTCCAAGCTTCAATAGGAGTCTTGTCTTGGACTGCTTTAGTTGGACATCTGTTTAGAATATAAACTGCAGTGTAAACTGCTTCAGCCCAAAAAGTATTAGGCATACTTTTCTCTTTCAGCATTGATCTTGCCATCTCCATAACTGTGCGATTCTTTCTCTCTGACATGCCATTTTGTTGTGGAGTATATGCGACTGTAAGTTGTCGCTCTATGCCTTCATCTTCACAGAATTTGTCAAACTCGTGAGATGTGTACTCCTTGCCACGATCACTTCTAAGTACTTTTAGCTGTTTTCCACTTTGCTTCTCAACAAGGGCCTTGAATTTCTTGAATACTCCAAAAACTTCTGACTTTGCCTTTAAGAAATAGACCCATGTCATTCTAGAGAAATCATCGATGAAGAGGATGAAATACCTGTTGTTATGATGTGAAGGTGTTCTCATCGGTCCGCAAACATCGGTATGAATCAACTCCAATAAGTCTTTTGCTCTCCATGCTTTGTCTGTCGAGAATGGTAATTGATGTTGTTTTCCGAGGAGACATCCTTCACATGATTCATTATTCTCCTTCAAGCATGGAAGATCTCTCATCATGTTTTTCGTATATAGAAGTTTTAAGGCATGTGTGTTGAAGTGGCCAAATCTCCTATGCCAAAGCCATGAGTCATCAACTTCTACCTTCATGGCAATATTAGTTCCAGGTTTGAAGCTTATAGGAAAGCTTCTATTTCTCTTCTCCATTTTTACTTGGCCAATTTCTATCATTTTATTGTCATAAATTTTGCATGTATCTTTCTCAAAATGAAGAGAATATCCATTCTCCATCATTTGGCCAATACTTAAAAGATTTTCTTTAAGATTTGGAACTAGTAAAACATCCTTGATGAATTTCGTACCTTTCTTTGTCTCCACCATGACAGTTCCTTTGCCTCGAGACTCCACTGTGGTGCCATTTCCTAGCCGAACTTTGACATTGACAGATTTATCAATGTCTTTGAAGATGCTTTGATCTTTCGCCATGTGATTGCTGCATCCACTATCCAAGTACCAACTTCCTTCTCTACCAGAAGATTCTTGATTGGCGTAGAATAAGAGTTTCTCTTGATTATCTTCTTCCGCAAAGTTTGCTTGATACTTATTTTTATTACGACAATACTTTTCTACGTGACCAAATTTCTTGCAATAGTGGCATTGAGGTTTTCCATGATGCCAACAATCTTTTTCCAAGTGACTTGTCTTTTTACATATGCCACATGGAGGATATTTTTCTTGACGAGTCTTCGAGAAGCTTCTAGGATTTTCTTTATTTCTAGAAATTTCTTCTCTACTTTTATTTCCTTCATATTCTTTATTCTGAGACCGTAATTTTAGTTTTGATTGAAAGGCATTTTCAACCGAGTCTTCTTCATGCCTTTTCAATCTTTGTTCATAAGCTTCAAGAGAGCCCATTAGTTGTGTGACTGACAATGTAGCCAAATCTTTTGTTTGTTCAATCGCGGTTGCGATTGCATCATACTTTTGGGGAATAGAAATTAAAATTTTCTCAACGATCTTTTTGTCAAGAATATTTTCCCCATAGGCTCTCATCTGACTAACTATTTCTTTTATTCTAGAATAGTAGTCTTTAATGGTCTCAGATTCTTTCATTCTTAATAATTCAAACTCTCGTCTTAGAGAATGAAGTTTAATATTGCGTACCTCGTCACTTCCTTGAAACTCCTCTTGTATTGTATTCCAAGCTTGTTTTGCACTTGTGGCACCAATTATCCTTGGAAAAATTGTCTCATCAACTGCTTGTTGAAGAACAAATAAAGCCCTTGAATCCTTCTGCTTGTTTTCTTTCAACTCCTTCTTTTGAGCTGCAGTAAGAGTAGAGGTGTCTTCTGGAATATTGAATCCCTCTTCTATGATATCCCATAAATCTTGAGAGCGGAAGAATGTCTTCATTTTGACACTCCAAAAATCATAATTTTCTCCTTTGAAAATAGGTACTGGAATTGATGATGTTTGATTAGTAGTAGCCATGTGTTGAGAATATATTTGGAAGTAGTAGAATGAGTTATAGTTTTGTTTGAGGTAGTTGAAAATTTTATCTACGCCCAGTAGATGACCGAACGTAGCTCTGATACCACTGTTAGTATTTGAAGGTTGTGAAAGGAGTAGTTGATGGGATAGAGAAAATGTAGAGATAGTTGAATGTAGAAGTAGTAGTTGGAAGAAGTGTTGTAGTTGTCTTTAGTTGTAGTAGATGTTGGTTCATACAAATGGTAGATGTTGGCTACATACATCAAATGGTAGAGTTCATGGGTATTTATAGACCCATAGATTATTCTAGAACATACTAGCCACAACTTATGTGGAATGTTCTAGATTTTTACCTATGTAGAATTTTCTTGATTTTTCTTCCTTTCTTAGGTTTTTCTAGAATATTCTAGAACTTGTATTACATTTCAATTCTTCTATTTAAGGAGCTTCTACATTCTTCTAGAATTTGCATTACACTTTAATAGAAACTACTACTCTACAGCATAAATCAACACGCTCATCCAACATCATTTTCTCACCACTGGACTCCTTCTCTCCCTCTCAAGCTAGATTCAAGCACGTAACTCTCCTTCATCCTCTAAACACATAACGCTACTTCTTCTTCCTTTCGGTCTCACCAAGGACACCCCCTACACACTGCTGCATTCACCACTCATCACGGAATTTAAGGTAAAGAGCCCACCACATGGATATGCATGAACAGAAACAATCACCACAAGAACAAAAGCAAGAAAGAAAACCATCCAAACTCAATACATATGATATATTCCAGTCACTCCCTTACCTCGTTTGCCAGGAAGCTCCAAGTCTCCTATGGTCTCCTAACCTTTTCCACGAAAAGCTCCCCTACCGCTCCAAGTTCACGGCGTGTTGCAGGAATCAAAGTTGCTCTCCCTCTCTCTCTCTCTCGTACTCTCACGATGCAATAGGGCGCAAGGCGCTCACTCACTCACTTCAAAAACGAGACTAGGGTTTCCTCACCACACTCACCGTTTTCGTGTAAGGGTAGAACTTCTTTCAAAGTTGCTTTTTTGGTGGCTAGGGTTTGTCCCTTCTTACAGCTGATGAAGTTCCCACACTCCCCAACCATCCCTTCTAAAACCCTAAAATAGTTAAATATATATATATATATATATATATATATATATATATATATATATATATATATATATCTACTTACTAATACCCACTAACCCCTTTCAGTTTTGATCTGAAATATCTGGTTATTAATCCAAAACTTTTCCGTTATAACCCTACGCCAAGCTTCTAAAAATAACCTTAATAGCTAACATGCAACGACAGTGTTTTGGCAAGCACTAGATTTCCACACCAATCTAACGGAACCGAATAAAAACGCCACTGGGATAGGCCTTCTGTCTCGTGAAGAAGAGGAAACCAATTTGCTTTTCTCTCTCTCTCACCCTCAGAATACGTATATTGCATGCAAGAAAACATGACTTCTCTCACTCCCAAAAAACTTCCAACACTGCAAAGCATAAACTCAACTTTTTTTTATTATCTAAAGGATCTCTCCTGGGAATAAATTCAACCGCAGGCCCCACTCACATATGTACATACCAAAGAATAAAAGAAGGAACCATGCTAGCTTCCTACTGGTCTAGCACACAACTGGCTCTTCGTTGCCTCTCATCTTCATTAAATACGGCCCCCACTTCTTCAACCAAAGAGAGAAAAGAAAACCCATGCAGAAAGGCATTCCTTCTGCGAAACACACTTCCCCTACGTTTCGTTTCTCTCTCCTACGAAAATAGTCACCCTGGGCCCACCGATTCATCCAATGAAAAAAAGAAAACCCAAACACTTCTAAAGACTAAAGCTGCAAAGAAACCATTGAAACAACATTATCACGCTGAAATATTATTGCACACATTTATATTTATATATATTTCTTCAACTTATTCCAAAAATAAAACAGCAATAATAATTAGTTAATTTTCATACCACTCCTAAATACTCTTACACCTAACATTACACCATAATTAAATATTTACTGCTATAAAATATTAAAATAAAAATAATACGTATTTTTATTTTATCCAGGTATTACAGGAACACTGTTGGGTGACTGAGCAAGAATGAAAAATCTACAATACTCTGCAACACGAAATCCATTGATATGAACCTTGTTAAAAGTAGAATGACTCAATTTCTCACACCAAGAGGGGGTGAATTGATGAAATGTAAAAACAAAAACTTTTAAAATCTTTTTCACAAAGATTGATGTCTTTAAAAACTTTTCTTGAATTGCACGATAAAAGATTTTCAATGCAGTAAAATTTTAATCAAATGAGTACAGAAAGTAATCAATTAAATAAAAGAGAGTAGGGATTAGAAAATTCAAACACTGAGTTTTTATACTCGTTCGACCAAGCCTACATCTAGTGTCCTTCCAACCACGGGAAGCCAATGCACTATAAAGATCAAGATTTTTACAAAAAGGTTTTTATAGAGACCTCACGTCAAAAATATAAAACACCTCTCTAATCCTCTAATCTAATATAGCCAGTCAACAACAACACTAACAACAAGAATCCCCTCTTCTGTCGTCTAACCCCTTTGAGGCACCATCAAAGTCAAGAACACACACGTTTTTCTCCCTGTAGTCACAACAGGGAACTCAAACCAAACTTCATAAGATTGTAGAATCTGATCACGCAATAAACACCCAAATGTGCAGATTGATCAGACGTTTGAAACACAGCAAGTCTTACTCCTCAACAAATCTCAGAATCCTTGATCACCACGGTCAATCTTGATTCTTGGAGCTTTTCCCTTCTCTGTAAGATCACACAGCTTTCTATAAAAATATGAAAATGTTAGAATAACAAAAGATCTTACAGAATTCAAATCAGCGTCAATTTATAGTTAAACACATATCAGACGCATTTTAATAGACTTTGCTAGTAATGTAATCGAATACACCATTCAGTTATAACAGTTTAGCAGCAATCACAACAATTAATTGAATGTACAATTAATGCAATCGACTATCATTTAATACTTGGTCAACACAATTAAAAATATGACCGTTTTGTTAGTTGTGACAAGCATTTAACAGTTTTTCAAAGCATCAACCAACTTAGTCGAATACAAATCGCAAGCAATCGATTAAGCAACAATACTTAGCATAGTTTTGAAAACTTTTCTTCTTGAAAAATCTCACGGCATACTTGAAAAGATTTTGTGCAAACACACAAGTTTTAATCGATTCACCCCATAATGTAATCGACTTAAAACTGTTGTTTTGCCACATATTTAAAGTTCAACTAAAGTGCATATGGTTTTCCTTTTCCCAAAACATATGTCATGCATACACATATAAAATCACATATTTAACACAGTAATATCCAATGAACAACACAATCATGTTCTCATATATGCTCATAAGATTTAACACAATAAAGAACAACATATAACATGTAAACACAGAACATGTAACACATAATATACATGTGTTATTAATTATGTGTTGTCATCATCAAAAACAAAAATATTTCTGAGATGGGTTAAGCAAAACCTATGCTCCCCTTATCAACAATCTCAACAAGTCAAATCGATTAAAACGCGTCTGTTTTGTGTTATTCTATATATTGACGCATGAATTGATTTTTGTAAGAAGAATTGATCTTAACACTTTCATATCCTTTCAGTGAACTCAATCATATCCTGAGTGCCGCTCAGCGGTAAACTGCCGCTGAGCGGTGACTTCGGCTTCTCCTTTTGCACTTTTTGATGTCTTTTATGATTCCATCTCTCTCCTTCTTCACTTCTTTCACCAAATTCACCTTAATACCTGCACAAAAACACTGCAATCAAGCATAGACCTGTCCAACTCTCTTATTTATGAAAATATGAAGAAAAGCATGATTTCAAGCTAGTTTCTAAGTATAAAGGTTGCTTTTAGTATCAATTTTAAGCATGAAAATAACAGTTTTTCAACTGTTATCACAACCCCAAACTTAGAACTTTGCTTGTCCTCAAGCAAACAAAATGTAACTCAATCTTCAACCAATTCATATGATGGTTCACTCATTCAAAAATCCTCTTTTTAGATAAGTAAAAACTTCAATCAAACTTATGACCAAGAGTTCAATCAAGATGTGCACATGCTTTAGTGTTTCACAAAGTCAGTTAATACCCAACAAATGCTCTTTTTCATGAATGACCAATCAATTAAGCATGGATGTTCATGTGCTAATGGAATATTTCCTCACTAGGTAAAGTGTCTCACTCAACACACAAGTGTATAAGAGGTAATCACTCATTCACTCTACTATCACAATGTCACATGAATCAACTTTGCCTTTCATTTTACCACAATCAAAAACATTCACAAGCATGCATCATCACAAGGACTTTTCAATGGCTTATAATGTGGCTGGGCTAACAAGAAAATTGGTTTTTCTGGATCACAAAATCCTTGAGTTAAGATAATCATAACAACACAATTATTCTTATTTTTCCCAACTTGCCTTTGCATTTGCATTGAGCTTTACTTCTTTTTCTTTTCTTTTCTTTTCTTTTTCTTTGCATATTCTTACTTTTTAGCTCTTAGCTCAATGCTTTTCCTTTTTCATGTTTTCCTAACAACCCCAAACTTGAACATTTAACAATACCACAAAATATTTTCTACTTAACTCAAGGTAAAGATTTTCAATCAAGGGTTTCAGTGTATGTTCAAGGCTAAGGGTTCAAAGGATAGAACAATAAGTGTTCTCTTTTAGTGGGCTAACTTTATGAATTTGGCCAATAAAAAGGGTTCCAACAAATGGCCTTGATCATATGATGCAAAACAAGCAATTGATTCAATCATAGAAAACCTGGGCAAAGTCATTCATGCTTCCAGAGTAATAACATTCAAACATAACAACTCTGGAGCTCAAAACCTCACATATAAGCTCATTCACATTTGACATACACATCCTGCTTAATTTCACAATCACAATCATAATATCATGCATTTGTTCACAAAGTTTGTGAATCACCTGTATAAGCATTTTAATGTGCACATCATCTCAACATCAATCAATCAATAAGCATCATTCAGCATTACTTATCACACAATCACAGTTAATAGCAAACCATCATAACAAACCAGGTGTTCAATAGAGTACATCAAACCCTAATCTAAAAACAAAAACAAATAAGTTCAGAAAGCTTAAACCACAAAAGCATAATCATATGATAGCATTTATCAGTAAATGCTATCTCAGCTCCTCATCAGTCTGAGCTGTCCTCTGTATCTTGTTCTTCTTCCTCATCTTCATCATCTTCAAATGCATCATCATCATCAGCTTCATCTTCTTCCATCTCTCTAGCTGAAGCTTCAGCTGCTCCAGCTCCTCCTCCATGCACTGGTTCCTCTGGCCAAGCTACCACATTATGAAATTCATCCATAGTCCACCTGTGGGCTGGAGGTGTATCATACATCCCCACAATCATCTCAGCAGTGGCCACCTGCCCTCTGTGAATGGACTGCAACTGAGCACCTATAAGAGACATATACATGTCCCTCATCTGGAATGGTTCTGCTTCATGTGTCTCAGCAGATGTCTGGCTCTGTGCTGGCCCTCTCTCTCTACGAGCACGGCGTGGTGGAACTGGCTGAGCTGCTTCCTCACCTCCACAGTACTGCCGTAATAAGCCTCATCAATAGCTTTTCTTGGCCTCTCAAATGGTGGAGCAGAAGTGTCCACCCCAGCTATCTTGCAAAGGTGCGTGATCAAAGAGGGATGTCCTAGTGGTGCTTTGTTGTTTGAGGTATTGGCGCACATACTAATCTCATCAGCTATCACCTGCCCAATATTAACATTCAAGTTTCTGATAGCACAGTAAATGAATAGTGCCCTGCTGAGAGTAATATCTAACACATGTGAACATGGCTGAATGTTGGCATGAGAAAATGCCATCCAATACTTTGCAAGAGGAGTCAAATCCGTCCTCCTAATGTTAACCACTGAGCCAGATCTATTCCTTTGGAAGTGTCCTCCAGGTATACACAGTACTCTCTCCACATCCTCATAATCAGCACCTTCCTCCATGCAAAGAGCAAACTGGCACTGCTCACCAGCCCATACGGCGTCCAGGAAGTTATTAATAGAATCAGGATCATACCTGATAGCATGGCCTCTGACATAGCCCAAATAATTCTCAGCTGGATAATCACCAATCTTCTTAGCATTGGTGTAAAATTCCTTTACCACAGCTATGTTGACAGGTGCAGGATAAGTGGCTAGCTTTCCCCAGTCATTCCCTAACACTTGCTCTCCAAATTGAGGAGCAAAGTTAGGTATCATTCCAACCTTTCTCTCCATCAGAAGTCTCCTGTCCTGAACCACCTTAAAGTGCTTCTCATGTTTTCTAGAGAGAAACCTGCTAGAGTGGGGTTGCTCTGGTTCCTTTTCCTTTCTCTTGGTTGCCATGGTTTTCAATCTTTTTCCTGAAGAGGATGCCATTCCTACATTCAAACACAAACACAAAACCACAGAACATGATGTTAATCATTAGTAAAACACAAAACACAACTCCTTTCGAAGCTAAACCACCGCTGAGGGCCAGAATTTCCCCTCAGCGCCACCAGTGCCACATTCCAACACGCAAAAATTCAGAAAAACCAAATCTGGCAGAGTGCCGCTCAGCGGCAGTTTACCCCTCAGCGGTAACTCTGCAGATTTTTGAAAATGTTGTTTTAAAGCTGTCCTAACTCCACCCAAATGCAATTTTCAGTTTTCCAGTTCATAATCATGCAGTTTAATCGGTTCAAACATCAAATATATCATCAAATCATGCATAGAAATCAAAACCCCTAAATATTCATGCTTTGACAATCACATTCACAATCAAAAACCCTAGAATGAACAAAATGCATTTTACTTACTTGGGTGGAGATACTAGATGCAATGAGAATGTTTCCAATCTAAGATACTCTCTTCCAACCCCAAACTTGAATGGAACACTAGTGAGCAAGTGAGTGGAAGAGAAATTTTCAAGAGGAAAGAATGAAAAGATGTGGAAAACCTTGGAAAAGGTATGTGGGAGTGTTTGTGCAGAGAAGAGCCTGGATAGAAAACCTAAAACGCAGCTTGGGGTATAAAAATACCCTAATGGGCTCGGGTCCCGCTAAGGGGAAACTAAAGCCCATCTGCGAGAGTACCGCTCAGCGGTAAGTTACCGCTCAGCGGCACTTTCGTGAAGTGCTCTTCTCCTTCTTTTCTTAACCTACGTGCCTCCTAAACATGCCCCTCACTGGTTCCCTGCAAGTCAATGTTTAAAATGCTTATGCAAACCATAACTAAAATAAACAAACAGAAATATTCAATCAACTGGGTTGCCTCCCAGGTAGCGCTTGTTTAACGTCACGAGCCTGACCCAAAATCCACCAACACCCATCAGTAGGTGTTACAAAGTTAGCATCGTTCAGTAGATGCTATATCCAAACAAGTATTTACAAAAATAATGTCCACAAATTAAAAGTTACAAACCAAACTAAAAAGTTTTTAAATCACTGGGTTGCCTCCCAGTAAGCGCTCTTTTAACGTCATTAGCTTGGCCCAGTAAAGTTCAAGTTCCATCTTCTTTTTCTTCTTCTTTCTACTGAACTTCTTTAGAAATTTAATCAACCCAGGAACCTGTTGCAGTGTCTCAATCATAGGAACTTTAATCTCCAATTTCTTGAAGATTTCCATAAAGCACTTAAATTTCTTTTCCTTCCTATGATTCTTCTTTAGATGAGGATGGGATTTTTCATATGATTCCTTCTTCTTTCCTCTCATCTTCTTTTTCTTACGCTTTCTCTCCCCAAATTTTCTCTTTTTCTTTTCTTTTATTTTTTTCTTCCCTTCTCTTTTTCTCCTTAACTTCTTTATTTTCACACAAATTTTCTTTCTCTCTTCTCTCTCAACCACTTCTTTTTCTTTTTCTTCATCTTTATCTTTCTCACTCAACTCTTCTTTCTCTTTTCTCTCTACCCTTTCCTCATCTCCCTCTAATTTTTCCTCATCAAGAATCTTGTCACTTTCAGTGATAATGACTTGCCCTTCCTCCTTAAGGTTAACTTCAGTATTAACATCATCATTCAATCTCTGATTGATGTAACGAAGTTGCATCTCCATTCTTTTACATGATTCTTCAATGTTTTTCTGAGTAGAGTCGGAATTTTTCAAAAATCGTTGAAGGGTGCCCTCCAACCTATCCAAACTTCCTGATAGAAAGGGTTGTTGCTGCCATTGTTGTTGTGGTTGGTTCTCAAATTGTCCAGCAGCTTGCCAAAATTGGCTTTGATCCATGCTTGAGTGAGGTTCCCACCAGTGGTTGAGATTACTTTGGTAGAATTGAGTGCCCATATAGTTAAATTCTTGACCAAATTGCATTCTGCAGACATTAGGCACAAAACTCTAGAAAATATTTGTTAGCACAAAAAGATATAAAAGAAGATATAAGATCAGAAAAATAAAAATAAAAACAGAAAAATACAAACAGAAAACAGAAAAAATAAAAACAGAAAATAAAATAAAATAAAATAAAATAAAAAAAACCGAAAAAATAAAAACAGAAAATAAAAACAGAAATTTAAAATTAAAGTCAAAGATAATCAATAATCACACAAATTAACCAGTTAAACCAGAGTCCCCGGCAACGGCGCCAAAAGCTTGATGGACAAATTTATGAACACCAAAATATGATGTCACAAACTTGTTTTTCAATCGGCAAGTATGACCGAATCGTTCAAGTAATAAACTTGGTAAGACCAAGTATCGTTCTTCCCAAAGGACTCACGGCCTAGTTTAGTGTTGTGGTTTATTGATTAGCTAAGACTTAAAGACAAAATATTTGGATTTTATATGCAAAAGACGAAAATTGAATATGTATGCATGAAGTTTTGATCAATGGCAAAAGCAAAAGATAAACACTTTCAATGAAATATATGTATGAATATGTTGTTGGGGGTTATCCACTCTCATATATTTTAGGAATTCAACATTCAAATCATCATTGTTAATGCCACTCTCTAAAGTACCTTTCAAGAAGGCTTCTCCCTAATCACGAGTTCATACAATTCCTAGCATTCCTAATGATCAGTTCATAAGTGCAGGAGCTTAACGACAACCAATATGATATTGGGAGAAATTCCCCGGATCTAGACTTCCCCGTACGCGCCCGTATCGACAAAACCAATAATCATGCATCGAATGAGTTAAACAATGCAAGCATTACGCAAAGAGGAAAAACCCTAACTAATGATGAAAGAAAGCATAGATCTTAAACAAAAGATGTAAAAACAAATTCCATATATGAGAGCTTCAAAAGATTACATTGATTCCCCAACAAACATACAGAGTTTAGTTCACCATATTCATGGTGAACCTAGATGAATAACAATGAAAGAATGAAAGATAAAACCCTAAAAAGGTGAAGAGGAAGCCTCAGCATCCAAGATCCTCCTTCAAAGGGGTGGAAGAGAGAGTGTTTGCTTCGTTCCAGCCAAAGATACCTAACCCTAGGAAACCCTAAAGCTTATATATTATTCGTAAATTACAGAAAATTAGGTCCAAGCCCATAAAAGTGCCGCTCAGCGGTAAGTGCGTGAGACGTTTCTTCCCCTCAGTGGCCATTTTGCCCCTCAGCGGATCTCCCGTAAGCTCTTGAGTGTCGCTCAGCGGTAAACTGCCGCTGAGCGGTGACTTTGGCTTCTCCTTTTGCACTTTTTGATGTCTTTTCTGATTCCATCTCTCTCCTTCTTCACTTCTTTCACCAAATTCACCATAAAACCTGCACAAAAACACTGAAATCAAGCATAGACCTGTCCAGCTCTCTTATTTCTGAAAATATGAAGAAAAGCATGATTTCAAGCTAGTTTCTAAGTATAAAGGTTGCTTTTAGTATCAATTTTAAGCATGAAAATAACAATTTTTCAACTGTTATCACTAGGCTTGAGTTCCTTGCCTCTCATCAAAGGGTGGTGGTGACTAGTCTTTCTCTTTTTCTTCTCCCTTTCTGGTTCATCTTTTACTTAGCACTTGTAACATCTTCAAGGGAGGAAGAATTTATGGCAGCTTACGATGCTCAACATAGTTGTCTCCTTGTGTCCTATAATTCCTTCAATCTCAGGGTCTTCATGATGCTTTTGAGGGTGCAGTCCTCCTTATGTGAACATCTCCCTGCATACACTTAGACACAACTAGGGTAAAGCCACAAATTAGCCCAAATAAAAGTGAAAATCTATTTACAACAAAAGAGTTAGTTCTATATACAAAATCAAGTCTACATAAGTTTGAAACCTCACAAAAGTCTAGTTGTGACACGAGTCCCCGGCTACGGCGCCAAAAACTTGTTAATCTCTTTGGCAAGTGCACCAAATCGTTCAACTAATAAACCGTGGTAAGATCAGGTATCGTTTTCCCAAGAGACTCGTAATACTAGAAAATTGTGCGATTAACAACTCATCTAGACTCAAGAACAACTCATCATTTAAGAATATGTGCAAAAAGATAAATTCACAAGTAATTACAAGGTTGGACTTTGGTATTGAAGGCACTTGGAAATGGAAAAGACTAGAAATGGTATGAAATGACATTGTTAAGGTTAGTTTTCACCAATGCACTCTTGTGTATAACCAATTTCATCTCCTCTCCATCAATTTACTAAAGTCAATCCACTAAAACACTCTAGCCCTAATCCCTTAGGTGAAAGAGCCTAGGTTTTCCTTATCAAACTCCAATCCCTTAGACATTCTAACAAGCAAACCCGCATTAAGAACGAGGATCTAAGACAATATGTGAATCATATCCCATCCTTGGCTCAATGACCCACAAGGACTCTTGTTTCAGTTCAAGATTTCATATCCCATCCCTGGCTCAATGAAACCCCAAAATCAAGTCATGAACGTCCCCATTACATGCAAGCTTTAAGATCGAAAACAAGAATACTAGTAATAGATAGAAAAGGCATTTATAAATACGAAACAATCATTCATTACACAAGAGTTCATAGGCTACATCTAACCCTAACAAGATGAATCTGGTTCTCCATTTCCATGGAGAACCCTAAAGCTTACAAACATGGAAGATGGAAGAAGAAGGAGACCCAAAGGAAGCGGAGGAGATGTTCCCACAAGCTCCTCGTGCCCTCCATGAACTCCAGACGTGAAATCGTGCCTCCAAAGAACCAAAGACCATTTTTCTTTCTGCCTCCTGAGTATATATACTGCCCGAATTCTCGCTTAAGCTAAATTATTCTCGCTTAAGCGAGAATTCTTCTTGGAGAAGATAGTCATTCTCGCTTAAGCTAAATTATTCTCGCTTAAGCGAAAATGACTGTTAAATCAATGACTTCCTAGATCACCGAGGCTCTTCAATGTAATGGAGGATCTTCCTAACATCAAAATAGATCAAAGAAAACAAGAGATTAGAGTATTATTTACATAATGTAGCTCAAAATATAGATAAATACTAAAACTAAATAAAAGAGAGGATTTAAGCAAGTAATAAGCTAAAGAAGAGTTGATTTTGCTGCTAAAATGATGCTTAGATAATGGTAAGAATTAGCATTATCACAGGTTTTGTAAGAGAAGCGTTTAGGTATAAGCAAATAATAAATGCACAAATATTTTTAAACTTATTCACTCCAACTGAACTATGTCTACTCTTGTTTATCCAAGAGGGTTCCACTATAATCTTCAACAAGATTCGAACTGACTATTTTCATCACTCCTTGTATCCCTAGGCACTCCTGGTCTCCATTGATACGTTGCTTAGTTGAGTTTCACCCTGATGAATCAATATTTCCTCCTACTCACTTACCTTATTGTACTAGATTAGATAGGGAATTGTGTTTAAATGTCCAATATTTCCTCAGTTTTGATATTTGGGCTTAATTTGACTAGTGATTCTTATTTTAATTAATTTGAATGATCTGAGGCTAATTATTTCCATTATTAATTGTAGGGAAATTTTTGTAATATTATTTTGGGACTTCAAGAGGGAAAAAACATCAACAATTACTCTCCACATAAGGATTTGAGATTTATTTCAATTGTAAAATTCGTTTTTATGTATTTTTGGAAAGATTTGCACAATTGGGTCATTTTTGGTCATTTTAGAATACACCCACAGAGGGGGATGACCTAGGTTATTGTCACTACTGGAAAATTGGGATTTACAGACGGCATTTTACCGAAGGCCTTGAAGCCGTCGGTATAGAGGTAATTACCGAAGGCTTATAAGCCGTCGGTAAGGACCTCACTAACTTAAGTCAGAAATTAGGTTCCTCGTGCCCCAAATTCATTTTCATCAGCCTCATCGTTTTGGGCGTATCCTCCCTCTCTTCACACAGTTGCCTCCGTTGGTTCACGGTCTGTCACTTTATCGGTGAGTAACCGGCGGTGGTTGGTCACGGTGGTCAGTGGTGCGTCCATCGGTGTTGGTTCACGGTGCGTGGTGGTTTTCGGGAGTCCGGGGCTAGGGTTCGTCCTAGGTTGGTTCTTTCGTTGAGGGCTGGTGGTGTGGAGGTTGAGGGACTTTGTCGGAGGTAAGTTCCACAGAACTTCATTCACATTGTCATGTTCATTTTGGTAAAGCCTAGATAGTGTTGCTGCCTTCATCTACTTTTCATTAACTTCTTAGTATACGGTTGAAGGAACTTGGTTGAGGGCTGCGTTGGAGTGGCCGTTGTGGGGCGTTGCTGTCAAGGCTATCTCGGTTGAGGTAAGTTGTTCGTTTAAAAATTGGTTATCAGTTAGAATGTTGTTAAATCTGTATGATTTTGTTGTGGCATCAGTGTATGTGTTTGTTTGATTGAGAAAGATTGGTTTGTAATTGGAATGAGGGCCAAGGCATTGGCATGCCAGTTAGAAGGTTTAAGTAACCTTTAACCGTAGTATAGGAAAATCAAAGAAAACGAGGAATACAATTAAACATTAGTCCTAAGTTTCAATTAATGTAAAAGTTAAACTGTGAGTGACAGAACTTTCCTCAAAAGTTAAATAAAAGAAGGATTAATTGAGTGAAATAGTTGTAACGATGAAATGAGAAAATGAGAAACTTACATTGGGTGCAAACCTTCAATGACTAAGATTGTGGGAGGTTTGATGAGGTCAGGGGGGTCCAAGAGACCAGTGACATGATTGTAGATTGGTTTTTGAACAGCAATTCCATCTTTGATTGCTTTAACTTGGTCATACATGAGATCAAAATTGTTGGCTCTAGGGTCAAGGGCAGTGACTCCCTTGTCCTTTCACTACAAGATAATGGTTAATTATCGAAGGTATATTTCCGACGGCCTTTTGGCCTTCGATCAAGTTGATTTTACCGAAGGACTTTAACCTTCGGTATTGGTACAATGATTTTACCGAAAGAATGTGGCCGTCGTTATAAGGTTCGACTTATGAAATTAGAATTTGGGATTTTTCTCTCCCATTCTCCCAAATTTTGTCTTCCTTAAAACTCTCCCGCACTCCCTCGCCTACCTCCCGCGCCACCCAGAGCCGCCTCTGTTCCTACCACCTCATCGTCTGCCTCGGCTCCGCCGACCGCACTGTCGACTCTGCCGACCGCGCCGTCGACTCCGCCCTTGCCGCTGACCTCGGCCTTCGCCTCGTCCACGTCGACACCTCGCGCACCGAGGAGATCGCAGACACCATCATGGGGCTCTTCCTCGGCCTCCTCCGCCGCACGCACCTCCTCTCCCGCCACGCACTCTCCGCCTCCGGCTGGCTCGGCTTCGTCCAGCCTCTCTGCCGTGGGATGCGCCGCTGTCGCGGCCTTGTTCTCGGCATCGTCAGAATCTCCGCGTCGGCTAGGTCTTTGGCCACTTGCAATTTGGCCTTCAAAATGAGCGTGCTCTATTTTGATACTCAAGCAGTACGTATTTTTAGTCTTTCCTTCATTGAGTGAAGATCCCTTCTTCAGATGAAATTAAAATAGTAATCGATGTATCAATGCTTTAATTTTGTGATCCACTTGTTGTTTGAGAGACTTGATTCTTAATTGATATTGTAACATTTGTTTCATGATTCTGAAGCATTTTTTGTTTTTGTGGCACTGTAACTGGTGTGTAACAGTTTGGATTTTATGATTAGCATGTGCGTTAACACTATTGAAACTGGTGTGTAACATAATGAATTCAGTTTTTGATAGAATTAGAATAACATGTATGGATTTGTTGTTCAGTCCGTGCAAACAAGCATTTTTGTTACTGGAATAGTGTAGCTGGATGACTTTCTTCACCTCCTAGTCTTGCCAAAGAAATAGGTGGGCTCCCATTGTTTGTCTTCTTCTTCAATTTGCCGTGTACACTCTTCTTTGCTAGACCCGTGAATCTTCTTCTACTGCTTCTTGCCAAGATATTGCCACTTGCCCACTTCCCACTGCAATCCGTTGCACACCATTCTTCTCTTCCACGGCTGCTTCTCTTTGCTGGACTCCAATGTTTCCACCGTGAAACAAATCTCCACCTTTTGTCTTGTTGAAAAATAAACTGTTCCAGCCCCTCTCGGTTGTTGTATGCTTCTCAACGGTTACTCTTCAAAATAAGTGGCAAGTGGTGGCTGCAGCTGTTCCAACTCCAAGCTGCTGGATTTTGTAAGCTCCATCACCGTGAAAGGGTGGTCACTCTCTTCTTTACTGGACATTGCTTCTTCACAAAGGCTGGACGTGGCTCCTTCATTTCTACGTGGCCCCTCTTGTTATTCCAAATGCTTTGGTTGATGCTTGCCAAGAGAATTGTCATATGGGGCCGTGTAACTTGCTATCTTCCAAATAATAATGTTGTTGAGAAAACCGTGAGGTGCGGTGCAAATGTGGCAGCTTATTTTTTTCACTTGTTAATTAATGAAATCAATGAGTTGCAAGGTGGAATGTAAGCTGGATGTCACTCCAAATCTGCTGCTCCCTTACGTGGCAATTGTCTCCAAATGGTCATGAACTTTTGCCAAGCCATTAAGTAAAAACCGTGAGTGGTGGCAAGACCTCTCTTCTCTTCAAGCCTCTTTGCTTCACTGCTGTTGTGCATCATTCTCTGCTTCACATGCTTCTAGCCTTGAACTTCTTCCAGCTTCTACAAACTCTAACATGCTGCACCTTGGACTTCTAAAAGAAATTGTAATGTGCTTCTCCCAAGTGTGCAGCCGTGAGCTATCTATCAAGTGGTGACCCCTTCTCTGTTATTCTGTGATGCAAGGCAAGATGCAAGCCAAAATGAATGGAGAAAACCGTGAGCTTCCCTTCATCTGCAACACTCCATTTATTCTCATCCAAGGTGGCTGCTACTGGAACGCTTCTTCTTCAAACTCAGCTGCTCCAAAATGCTTGAAGCTGCCTCCATTCTAAGCTGCTATCATGGCCATGAGCTTCTTTCTTATGGGTAGTGTTGGACGGACATCAGCTCCTAAAGGGGAAGGAGGTTCCTCCGAGAAAAGCAAGTGTGCCACACTATTTTTCTCCCATAAATCCAAAACAATATTTAAAACAAAGAGGAAGAAAAGGAGTGTGCCCTCTCTTTGTACATGCTGCCTCCACTAATTGCCAAACTCCTCTTTTAGGTGGCTAGACTTTTCCATGACCCTTGCTGGACATTACCCAGGACTTATCAATCAAAGAATAAAATTTTATGATGTGTGGAGTGGAAAATCACGTATGGACATAAGCTTTCAATGTGGTCCCCTCCTTTAATTTCAATTGACCTTGTATTTTGTCCTTTTGTGTTGGCTATCTATATTGCCGTGGCTACTCTTCTTATGTGGCTTCAAGTCCATTTGTTTTTTTTTTATCACAAATGAAAACCACGTTCCAGCCAACAAAAATGTGGTTGCCCCAATTTTGTTTAATGTGTTTGGTGCTACATCTTGGAGGTAACCGTGCACTTCTTTCCCATTTTATAATTGATTTCTCTTTTGTAAATAAAAGAATTTGATTGCTAGGTGCCAAACGTTCCATCCTCTAGGCTCTATTCTAAAGAGAAACACGGTACTCTTTTCCCCTTCCAGCAAAGAAGCAACAAAAGGCTTTGTTCAAAAACTTAAATGGTAAGCTTGTGCATTTTATTTCCAGCCGTGAAAAGCATTCAATGAGCCATGTACATTTCCAGCAATATGGTAATTTTCTCCCAATACCTATGACTTCTACTTACATTTATACTTTATGGTTTGCAGGTGTGTGGCACTTTGATCAAAGTCTGCTTCATCATGCTGCTTGAACTTGGATAGTCTTTATTATTAGTTATCGTTTATATTTGCTCTTAGAATTTAAATTTTTTTCCTATGTACTGAGATGTGAAAACTTGTAGTGTTATAGTGTTGTGGCAGCAAATATCTTATAGTGTTGGATAGTCTTTCATTTCTCTTTATTGCTGTTTTATTTTGTAGGTATATTCTGAGTTGCATTACCAATTTTCTGCTGGAATGCAGGTTTGTGATTTTTTTGTGTATCTCACAGTACCAGCTATTATCCTGAGTTGGATTTTTATTACTGTTTGTTAATTGTGGACTACTTTCTTAAGACCCTTTATACTTATTTATTTTTTAATTCTCGTCATTAATTGTCATTTAGTGATCATCTCTAATTTAAATATGATTCTTTACTATATATAAAAAGTACATGTAAATTTGGTAAATGACAGGTTACTTCTTCTCAATTGGAAAGAAAGTGGAGAGATCTAATTAGTGGGTTCATGCTTTTCACCGTCCAATTAATTCAATGAAAAAGATAATTTGCTTTCACCAACCAATACATAGAGTGTCATATCAGATGCATTACACTGCAATTATGGCAATGCTTGTTCTTGCTAAATTTCTTTACCAAAAATAAACTTGAATATTTACTTTTCTTATATATGGATGTAATTTACCACAGCAATTGATCTTTTATCTTTCTGGAAATTGATCTTATATATGCTTGTTCTTATATATTTCTGGAAATTGATCTTTTATTCTCCATCACCATAACTTTTATATCTTTTTATGTAACTATGGATCATTTTTTTTATCTGGTATCTCAATAGTGTTAGATAAAATAATTCAACTAGAAATGTAAAATTTATTTGACAGAAAAGAGCACTAAGATGCTTACTAAATAAATAAATAAGAAAAAAGCTGTTAGAATTTAGAATTTTGGTTAATTTTTTAGAACATGTTTATTAGCATTGTTAATTTTTAGTTAATTTGAGAGAAATAGAACATGTTTATTAGCATTGTTAATAGAACATGATGAATATGATATTATTGTTGTTGTTCTTCACAGGGGATCCAAAAGAAGTACTTCATAGTATACAATCCGAGGAATATGATTTCATGTTCAAAGTAATCTGGTCTTTACTATTCACTACTGTGTTCTAGTAATGAATTTCATAAATAGACTTTCAGCTTCCATACGGTTTTTATATATTTTTTACTTGCATAATTATTTCTATAATAATACTTACTGAAAAATGTTTGCTTTTCACTACAATAGTACTGAGGCTGATCTACGTTGGATTGCTATAATTTTACAGGTGATGAGTGTTAAGGCCCTCGGGACTTCTTTGAAGTTAACTTTTGAAGGGAAAAATCAGTTGATCTACCCAGAGACATGGTTTTTTATGTTAGTTGTGGCTATATGTGTCATCATGCAAATGAATTATCTTAATAATGTTTCTTTTGAAGATTGCCAAGAATGTAAATGACGATTCATAAGAGCTTTCTATTTACAGTTAGATTTTATAATTTGTAGCCTTTTTTCTTCTGGAGATATATGTATTGGAATATAAGAATCATACTTTATTCTTTGTTGAATGACAAAAGATTACATTCATTATTACCTTCTTCAAGATATATGTTCCGGAATATGATTTAACTTGAAAGGAAATTATAGAGTTCATCGCATTACCAGTTGCATTACAATTTGGTAGAGATTTTAAATGTAGTTCATTGATTCTTTATCCTTTAATCCTGCCTGATTTTTACCGAAGGCTTTTGCCCTTCGGTAATTACCGAAGGCTTTTGGCCCTCGGTAATTACCGAAGGCTTTTGGCCCTCGGTAATTACCGAAGGCCAAAAGCCGTCGGTAATTGTTATCGACAAGGGATTTACCGACGGCTCGTTGGCCGTCGGTAAGCCGTCGGTAAATGTCCTTTTCCGACGGCTTTTGGCTGTTTTCGAGGGATTTCGACCTTCGGTAATGTCCTTTTTTTTTGTAGTGTTTCTGCCAGTTCTATCCAAATAGTGGTAATCATCCAAGCATATGACTGTAGTGGTGTGACTGATGATAGTGTTGGAATCAGGGTTGCCACCCTTTGGTGGTTCTGATGCTCCTCCAAACACACTGGTAAGCCTCCTCATGAAGGTAGTTTTTCCACAACCTAAGTCAGCAGCCAGACCAATCAGCACTGTGTGTTGGTCACTTGCTGCACATTTTATCACATAGCTTCTGCCACTGTTGATACCCCTCTTGCTGTTCCTCCCTTGTGCTGTAGAATAGTACCTGCTTTTGGTGAAAACTCAGTTGTGTTTTTGATGGGGTTGAGATGGAGCAATTTATGCTGAGAGATTGTGTTGAGTACAGAGTGGAAGCTGGCATTTTCTGTTTTTCCCCCTCTAGAGAATTTTCATACAAGAGATGTTGGAGTGGCCTCTGTTGGAGGGTTATTAAGGAAGTTACATTCCAAGAAGTTATAAGTACTAAAAGATATAGCCTCCTATTTACTAAAAGAAGTTATAAGTACTAAAAGAAGTTATAAGTACTAAAAGATATAGCCTCCTAGTTACATTCCTCTGTTGGAGTGGCCTCTGTTGGAGTGCCCTCTATTATCTATATAGCCTCCTATTTACTGCTATATAGATTACAAGAAAGGAGTTATAAGTACTAAAAGATACAATTATTATTATGCACAGTAAACTTCACTACAAAAAAACAAATAATAATAATTACTCATTAAAAACAAATTCCTTTTCTTTTGAATTTTATCACTGTAAATGTTTAAGTAATGGTTTATTTAAGTGTGTCCTTTTTGACCTTTAAACCAGTTAAGTGTGCCCTTTACCATGACCAAAATTAACTTTACAGTAACCTTTTATTTTCCCTCTCTCATTTACCATTTACACAATTTCATACGGGGCCAGTTGGCCTTCACTTTCTCTGTTTCCCAAACCTGGATCCTGACTCAAACACGATCATCATGTTATGAGTGCAATGAAAGAGTATAAAAATCAGCCTAAAATGTCACAGAAGTAGGAAAATTATAGGGATGTGTTGATTTGATGTATGTCTGATTCTAATAATTGGTGCCTTGTCTGGCACCTTAGAATTTAGAAGGAAGGTTTAGTGCTTTTTTAGTTGTCGTTGGCCCATATGTATGTGTCACCTATATAAAAGTTTATCAACATTTATCATTGTGTGGTTCTGAATTTATGTATGTTTTAGTTATTAGGATTTAACTTTATGTTCTGTTAATGGACCTAGACCATGATTCTGAAATAGAGCAATTGAACAGTGAGGCATAATTAAAGATCCTGCCAAATGGCAAATTTCTTGAACTTAAAGCAAGTATCCTTTTTTGTATTTGTCCATTGAATTTATTGTTGTTATCCTTTCTTCATCTCTTATTTTCCCACACTCTGTCTCCCCTGGAAGTTCCCTCTGTTAACACTAAGACTTTGGCTTCATCATTCACCTTTCACACCACAATACAACAACCACTCGTAGTTTTCTTGAACACCAAACTTAACTACATTTTCGTTTGGTACCTCAAGTGTGCTGAAAACAATTGACACTAACAAAAATGTCCACAAGTTGTACAATGTACGTTACACAAGTGGATCACACTAGAATCAAACAATTAAGGTCAAGTGTATGTAAGTATAGAATGTGCCAGAATAGGTGCATGATGTTTGAACATATAAGATGTTTGAACATATAAGATGTTTGAACATGATGTTTGGTAACATTGAAGCTACTGGTTTGAACCACAAAGTCTTCACAGTATTAAAAAATCAGAGGAAATTACCACCAAAGTAGAGAAAAAACTGCACCATAATTTTAGAGTTCAAACTGTAACATCAAATTAGGTTGACTGGCCTCTTTCTTTTTCACTATTAGTAGAAGTATAGGGTTTAGGAGTTACGAGAGGGTCGCACCTCTCACAAAAGTTGATTGTAGTTATTAATGCACTATAGTTACTAGGAAGTGACTCCTAGGTCGTCTCTCAAGGAGCAATATTTCGCGGTTCAGTTTTAGATCTTTTCTACAAAAAGGGGGGTTTGAAAGTTTGTTGTTGTGAACAAAAGAAATAAATTGCAGTAAAAATAAATTAAAACAGTGAAAACCGAAACAGTTAAAACAGCAAACCAAAACAGCAGTAAAACAAAAGACAGTAAAAACATGCAAAACAGTATAACCGAACAGTAAAAACGCAGACTTCATCAGATTGCTTAAAACCGAAAACAGAACCGAAAACTTAAGATTGCTCAGACCAAAAAAAACGAAATTTCAGCAGTGCAGAAATCGTTAATTCCAAGCAGAAAACAGTTGTAGAAAACTTAAGTTCAGAAAGCAGTAATTGAAAATAGTAAAACAGAAACGGAAATTTTCACAGCAGAATAGTAAAAACCAAAATTAAAGTGCAACAAAATATTAAACAGCAACAGAAAACTCCCAAAAACATTGCAAGTCTTTAAGTGTGATTGTAGTATCTTTCTCAAGTCTTATTTGTTGATTGTAAGTCCATTTCAGTGTCCAAAATTCATTTGACTTTGTAAATCTAATTTTGGGGGTATAATGGTGTAATTTGCTTCATAAATTGGCTATAACAAGGGTGATTTTCGAATCACCCGTTGCCCCTCAGCAGCCCACATCAGTCCAGCAACCCTCATCAGTCCAACCCTCATCAGTCCAACCCTCATCAGTCCAACCCACACCAGTCCAGCCATCAATACAAGAGCAGGATGATGAAGATCATTCTGATGAAGACTATGTACATTATTAGTTTGATTTTGTTTTTACTTCTTATAGAAACTGTTGGATATTACAAACATTTGGATATTACAAACAATTGGAATTTAGATCATTTCGATGTTATAAAACTAGATGACTTTGGATGTTAGGACATCAATATGGTTTTATGTTTTAACTATAAATTACATGTTATATGGATTAATGCATGTTCTATTTCTTAATGGATGTTCTATGGATATTGATTAGTGATTGCATCTTTGAGATGCACATTATGCAGATCTGTATATACTTGAAAACTGTTATCCAGGTCTGTTTGTGCTTGAAACTGTTATGCAGGTCTGTTTGCGTGGTTGATTTCATAAAAAATAGAGTAAATTGTTATTTTTTCGTGCCACTTACCGAAGGCTTTTGCCCCTCGGTAAATACCCATCTCATGTCATTACCGAAGGCTTTTGGCCCTCGGTAATTACCGAAGGCTTGTGGCCCTCGGTAATTACCGAAGGCTTGTGGCCCTCGGTAATTACCGAAGGGCAAAAGCCGTCGGTAATTGTTAGCGACAAGAGATTTATCGACGGCTCGATGGCCGTCGGTAGGCCGTCTGTAAATGTCTTTTTCCGACGGCTTTTGGCTGTTTCCGAGGGATTTTGGCCTTCGGTAATGCCCTTTTTTTTTGTAGTGTGTGTCCAACATCCACCACCCTTAGGGGGACTCTCTCATTCTACATTTTACGTTTTCTAGCTTCTAAGGAGAGCTTCAATAGAGGTTCCATTTTCGTTTTTCTTCTCTTTTGTATTTGAACTCATTTTCTAAGACTTTGCAAACCCATTTTCAATTCTCGTTTCTATTATCTTACTCATTTTCGTTTCCCTTCCTTCTACTGTTCTTAGAATTTGGTTGCCACTTGAATCAATTGTTGTTGCACTGAATTTGGTTTTCATTTTCACCTTGCAATTTCGTTTTGTTGTTTCAATTTCAATTCCATTTTCGTTTTGTTTCTTTTGCTTTGTAATTCGTTTTCTCTTTTGAATTTTGTATTTTGGAATGAGTTGTGTTTTCTATCCTTCCATTTACATTTCAGTTATGTGTTATTGTCAAATTTGATTATAAATTGTGTTCTAGGTTCGTTTAAGTGCTACAGTTTTTTTTTCTGCATTGGGTTTTCATTTTCTACAATGGTTTCGTTTTCTGCATTGGTCTTGCTCTAATGTTTCAAAAATCGTTTTGTTGTTTGGAGGTTGTTTTAATGGAAGCTGAATTGTGCTGGGTAGGTGATTAGTGATGTTTCATTGCTTTCATGAGGTTTCTGCACTCTTTTTTCAAATCGACTACTCTGACTTTGCTCACATCCAATTAGGACACGCTTAATCGTCTAATTGGGGGTTTAATGTTCGCTTAGCCATTATTCTGTATGATGCATAATCGATTGAATGTGTGCAATTCGTTTGCTTAATTCATTTTTAGGAAAACCCAAATAATCTTCGATTAGTTGGTTGATTGGTGTTGGAATAGGTGAGATCAGAGTTTAATTTATTACTAATCAAGGATTGGAAGTATTGTGACTGAGTTAATGACCAACATGTCTTTAGTTAGTGTTTTAGTTTTTAATTGCAATTTGTAAATTGTCCACAAAATACCCCCACTACGTGTTTGACCAATTGCTTGAACCAATTATTGGTCCTTAAGAGACGACCTAGGAGTCACTTCCTAGCATATACTGCAATTAATTGCATATTAATTGTGTTTCTCTATTTGGATTATGCAATTTCTCTATTTGTGTTTTGCCTACTTTATATTTTGTTTGCATTTTTTATATTTCGTTTTTAATGGTAGCTTAAGTTCTGTTGGTTGGTGACTAGAGAGATTGCAAATGTTCCCTTGAGATTGTCGTGTTATCATTTGATTCGCTGTTCTTGCTTGCATCATATGTAATATATTTTGTACTTGCAATTAGGGCACGTTTAGTGGTCTAATTGGTGATTAATCTCCACTTAGTTGATGAACCTGTGTGATGAAAAAATTGATTAGATATAGGCATTGTGTTTGCTTAATTCGCAATTTTGAAGACTGAATTAACCTTCGCTTAGTTAGTTAATTCGTGTTGGATTAGAGGTGAGAGTAGCGCGTCATTTGTTGTTAATCAAGGATAGGCAACATTGCAATTGATCTAGTAGCCAACCTATTTTAATTCATGTCTTTATTTGTAAATACGATCACACAAAAACCCCATTACTACGTGTTTGATTTTTTGACTGAACCACATTTGGTCCTTGAGAGGCGACCTAGGAGTCACTTCCTAGTACTGCAATTTAATTGCATATTAATTTGATTCGGGTACGACCGCAATAAAAAATAAAGGCCTTATATCTCAAACCAAGAGGGGAGGGATTGGATTTAGCCTTTTTTAATGATCTTTTCAAAATCTTTATGAGTTCTTTGCTTTCTTCAAATCAATAAACAAAAAGCAATAAATCAATAAGAGAGAAAGAGTAGAGAAATATCAACACAAACAATCTATACTAGTTCCGCTATCACAAGCCTACATCCAATCCTCCTTTAAATACCTGAGTTGAAGGGAATCCACTATAATTGATTGAGTTTACAGAAATACAGAGACAACCCTCTCAATGCACTCCTCTCACCACCCAAAATCAATATAGCAATACAAGAGATGAATAATCTCTCTCTTACAACAATCGAGAACAATCACAACTCTCAACCCCTAGCAAACCCGCACAGGTACACAATCATAGATTGTTTATGATGAACCTGATCTCTAAGACACATTCCTCTAGTGTAGATTGAATCAGAACAACTTTTAGCACAATTCTGGAATAATTCTTAATGGGTGATCAACCAATGAAGCTTTGTTCTCCAAGAATGCTTCTTGAAAGCACCTGTAATCACAACTCAATGAAAATATTAGTATTTGAAAATGATAAAGTTTTCTTGTTTTGAAACTGGTCTCAAGACACATATATATAGGATTTTTCAAATCCTATCACATTATAATCGATTAGGATATTTATGTAATATGTTAAATTTTTTCTTCTATTTTAACAAATTATCCTAAGCATGTAATCGATTTTCTAAACTTTTAAGCCAATTATTGATTAATTTGACAATTATAACAAATCAGGCAATAAATGCAAAGGATTAAACTATATTATCTTATTTAATCGATTAGGAAACTTATGTAATCGCTTATTCCAATACTTAAGCATTTCTCTATCCAATTTCCATTCTTAACATATTATCTTGCTTATGAAACAGATTATGGCTTACTTTCTATTTTAATCAGTTATATACCAGGTATAATTGATTACCATAGAGCAGTTTGCCCCTGTTAAACATATCAAGCGCAAACAAAATTAATATAAAACATTTGTTATGCCATTTGTTGTGCAAAAAACCATTAAACCATTTTATTGTTTATCAGAAAAAACAAAGATATAAGGAAGTTAAAGTTCGCCCTATCAACATTCACCAATCACCATGCAAAAATAAACCAAGCCCTCTCTTGTTTTTTTCAAAACCCTTCCTTCCTAAAATCTTAGTACTCGTTTCTCCTTTCATCTTTTCTCTTCATATGCTTCCTACTACACTTATTCACCCATCAGACCCTAAACGAGAACATACTCTTTGATATCCATTTAAACCCCTAGAAAAACATGTACAACCCGTCATGTGCATGCATAATTGTCAAAGAGAATAAGACAAAGGAAGATGATTACACATATCTCAACAACGTGTAGCAATTTTCTTAAACTCAATTGTGTCTAAAAGCCCAAATACCAACTCATAATATGGAGGCACAAATCAATAGCAGACATTGACACTAAAATTTATTCAAGTTACTCCCATTACCTTGGTTTATCTATAAGATTGTTAGAGTTCCTTTGACTCCCAAAAGATAATGGGTTGTTTTTATTCCTTCGTGACAACAATGAAACTGGCCAACTTAGTGCCCCTCTCCCCATGATACACACCGTTACAGCGGTTGAAAATAGGATCATGGTTGCCCCTATATCATCGCACAACCTTTACTTATAAACAACGTTAGGTTATCCTAAAAACAGTTTATAGATATATTCACTTTATCCTCTAGTTTGGATCTGAAAAACTCCTCCCCAATATTCTGTTATAAACTCTTCTCATCCAAAACCTCCCTTTTATCTTTTATTTACATGTTTTTTTCTCCGCTTCCCTACGTACCCTGCATGCAAAGACGAAGAGATTAAATCTCAAATATTGGCCATGGTTGTGCTAGATCAACGTTGTGAATAGATCGCGACTTTAAGGTTATGCAAGTTTTGGGGTTTTTGCTTTTCACGATTATGGTTCTCTTTGAGCAAGCAGTAAATAGTGGAACCTTCTATGGATAGAGGAGACTCGGCGTAGCTTAGTTAGAGTAAACAAGTATAAAAATATTTGTGCAATTATTATTTAATTTTGTCTAAATGCTTATCTTCTTAAAACCTACAACTTCATTTTATTTCTACATACACGTGACTTTTGCATTGAACAATTCTCATTTATCTAAGGAAGTTCTTATAAACACTGAAATGTATATTCATAATAACATGTAAAAAGGAAACTATCTTTCACAATAATTTACAAGGTTAAGCGTTTAAATACTTATTTGACAAAACTAATACTCAACGAACATGCTATATTAGAAGGGTTGAGAAAAGATTTTTCCATTAACATTATTCAACCCACCCCCTTTCTAATGTTTTTCAGGTACTTCATAACCAAATCTTGGTTTGTTAAGACAAAATCGTCTATACATCCAAACACTCTCATGTTTTGAAGTTTAATCAAATAACATTAAACGAAATAAGAATTTAAAAATACCATAGGTAGAAACATAAGCATTAGGTCCGAAATTCCAAGCAACACAAAAGCTTTAGGAAAACACCTAGGATTGTAGAACACACAGAAATACCTAAGTTAAGTACCCAGACACAATGTTAAATGACTAATGAGTCAAAGCGTATAATATAGTTATGTTAAACGCATAAGCTATATTATACCCAAGGGGTATTTAGTTGATCTCTTGGGAAAATAGAAAAAAGTGTCAAGACTATGTCTTTGACAAAAACACTTTAAGAAGCTCAAACCTAAAATGTAAAAGAAAACACAAACTGTTAAACGTTCTTGCTCTAAAAAAATAAAAACCACAAAGAGCGATTACATCAGCTAGATGATACCATGAGCTAAAACTGTTACTTCGTCTAACCATGAAGATTCTTATTCACCTCAGGAATACAAACACTACAGTGTACGTTGTTAATAGCACGTAAAAGGACACTATCATTTATAATTATATACAAGGTCAAGCGTTTAAGTACTTATTTGAAAAATCTAATACTCAACAAATGTGTTATATCAGAAGGATTATGAAAAGAATCTTTCCATTAACATTATTCAACTCCCACTTCTAGTATTTTTCAGGTACTTTATGGTTGTCGTTTACACCAGTAATCACCTGCTACTGTCAGCTTGACTTAGTTTCACCCACTTCTGGTTATGAAGTATTCTTCACCACCTTGGGTATCCCTAGACAATCCAGGTATCCCCTGATACGCTACTTAGTTGTGTTTAACCCACTCCTAATTGTCCCAATCAACCCAGTAACCACCTTTTACTATGACCTCGACTGAATTTCACCCACTCTTGGTTATGCAGTATTCTTCACCCTTCCTGGTATCCCTGGACAATCCTAGTATCTCCTGATATGTTGTCTAGTTGAGTTTAACCCACCCTTAATTATCCCTATAAACCTAGTAACCACCTGTTACTGTGACCTCAACTAAGTTTCACCCACTTCTGGTTGTGCAGTATAAGTCACTATTCTTGGTATCCATAGTCAACGAATAACACCTATTACCCTAACTAATTAAGTTTCACCTACTTCTAGTTTCCACTAGACACTACGTAGGCATCCTTAACTCTCCTGAGTTAATCAACAAGTGTTTGAATTCTCTTCAGAATATACAATCAATATGATTGCTTACAAGTCAATAAATGATTACTTTAGTAGGGGGATATATGTTCAATACAATACAATCTACAAACTCTCTAACTATTTTTCCCTTTTCTCTCTCCTTACAAAAGCAAGCTTAAACATCAATAAACCTTGAGAGTGTTTCTTCTTTCATTTAGGTGTTTCTCTCTATCTCTTTTTTTCTCTTCTTCCCGTAGTGAGTATGTATAAAAATGAAGCTTAAGAGAAAATTTTCATTTGAACACTTCTCTTCTTCTCTTCTCTTATTTAAGAGGATTTGACTTTGATAATTCAGATAGAGATCTTGATTCTCCTTAGGGAATGATTTTTCTTTTTGTTCCTTAATTTCCATCATCCTTGTCTTCTTCTTCTTCACTCCTTTATTTATACACTTTTTGCAATATAGCCAATAGACGATGTTTTTCCTTCAGATTTGGTGATAGTGTAGCTATTGGACAAAGCTTGTCCTTATGATTTGACTTTTCGTAGCTTTTATTATAGATGGCAGTCATAGGTTGACGTCTTCTTGTCAAAGCTGACTTGTTCTTCATAACTTTATCAAAAGTAGATTAGAGTATTCATGTGGCATGACTTTTGATGAATGGAACATTCTGCTTATATCTTCTTCTTCTCTCTAACGTTCATTTCTGACTTTCCTTTGAATAGAACAGACAAATGCTTAAAGTAGATAACTTGCATAATGTAAAATGGATGTCTGCATAGTAGATATGTTCTTTCTTATTTACGTTGCTTCTTTTAAATGTTGAGCATTTAATGACATTTAATGGTTGTTTAGAATAGTCATGATTTTTGTGTTTTCTACGGTTTGGTTAGGATTTGACCTTTTAAGTTTCCTAATGAGAATGCTAGATGTTTCACGAGAGTTTAATTCCTTGAATGAAAGTGTGTTTGACATGTGGTACAGAGATGGAGAGAAAAGATGATGATGGCGACTCGTGACGAATCACGTTGTAAAGGATGACACCAGTGTGTCGAAGCAATCGATTAAATAGGAAGGAGACAATTGAATCATTTCATAGCTAAGCCCTTCAAAGTAGTGACGAATGCATTGAACATGACAACATTGTCAGATAATTACAAAATAACCTAAGTTATTAGATGACAACATGCCGATATCGGTCGATGGTGAAGGCCTTGCACTGCTTAGGAAGAGGGCTGTTAGTGATGCTGTCTATGAAGGGATATGAGTTCCTCCTACTGTGAAGAAGTGGTGTGTCTTAGGAGTAGGTTTGTACTCACTATTTTCATCATTTCCACGGACAAAAGCATTGAGGGGTGGAGTTTCCTGTAGCGAGTTTGCATTATCAAGGGTCTTCTTCCCCTTTCCTTTGTTAGTCATCACCTCAACATCAACTCTCCTTTTCAACCTTGCATTTTCCTCTCTAATAGGCATATATCTCATCATCACACTAGTACAAATTTTCCTTTTAAACTCGTACTATATACCCCATTTTAAACCTAACCGCTGCCTATCACAAGACGGTGGCAGTTTCGTAATAAACCGGACCTTATAGGCCTCGTTTGTATGTGAAACCGGTGCAGAACACAAATATGACCTCGGTTGCATGCAGAACCGAAGCCAAAATCGTGTCTAAAAAGCTGACAAATTTCTGAGCAGGTGATGCTACCTCGGTTTTGTATAGAACCGAGGCATAAAGCCTTCATTTTAAGCATCAGTCAGCACGGACCCGGTGTCCAAACACTCTTACGCTTCGATGCTTTCCTAACCGAAGCATATATTCTTCGCGTTGTGCTTCAAATTCCAGAGTTTACTCATTTCTTCTCGCTGCTTCTTATTTCTCTTCACGTCGTCGTTGTTCTCCCAAGGGCTGCCTCCACCAACGTCGCTGCTTCGCTTCGTCTGTCGCCGCTTCGCTTCGTCCGTCGCCGCTTCGCTTCTTTCGTCGTCGCTGCCGTCCATTGCTTCTTTGGTTCTTCTTCTTCGCGTTGCTGCCGTCCATTTCTTCTTCGCTGTTCTTCAGTTTAGATCCGAAAAGGGTTCGGCCCTTATTTCTTGTTTAGATCTGAAAAGGGGTGTTCATCCTTCTTCCCTGTTTAGATCTGCGCACAATGCGGCGAGATTGTCTTCTCACGGAGAGACCCAACTTTGGGGCAACACCACTAGCGGTCTCGCGCAAGCCAAAGACGGAGGCGCGGCGAAGGTGCGGCGAAGGCGCAAGGGCGCAGTGGTCGTTCCTTTTCTTGCGGCGGGGCGTGGGAGGGAGGCTTCCTTCCTCTTCTCTGTTCCGATTCGTCTAGGGTTCCGATTCGTCTAGGTTTTTTATTTCAATTTTTGGATTTTTGATTGAAGTTTCTGCTTGTTCCCTGTTGAATTTTTGGATTTTTGGTTTTCTACTTATGTTTCGGGAGAAGAAGGAATATCCGGGGGCGGAAGGGGTCGTGGGGTGAGTGGCGGCAGAGCTGAGACCTCCAGGAACAGAGGAACAGAGGCTGGTGGAGAATCCTTCTTGTTTCACTGAAAGCGTGGAATTGCATTGTTGTGTTAGTAGCTCTGAAAGTGGGAAGGTGAAATGATGTTGGTGGCAATGGAAGATGGTGTCTGCTTATTCATAAGAACATACATCAAGAACATCCTAAAGGTTAAAAAAATTAAAAAACAAACAAGTTACTGCCTCGGTTACGTAAAAACCGAGACATAAATCTTGTTCTTTTTAACTCAGTTCACAACCGAGGCATAAAACCTACCCCTTTTTACCTCGCCGGTATATGCTTCGGTTGTAGAACCGGTGCCTATAAGCAAAAGTAACCGGTGCAATATCCTACTAGTGTCATTTCTTTTCTTAAACTCATCGAATCTTTGTTGCATCTTCACCTCAACTTCTTCTGGATAGCTGCTATGTTAATTAAGGAAGGTCTTGCTTATCTCTCTTCACTTGTGGTGGACATCATATTGCTTTCTTCACTAAATACTAACACTCTTCACAAAATACTAATTGGTCCACGGTGACATCAATTTTTCTCAGAGCCAAAAATGTACCCTGGAAAGAATCTCAGATGCAACTAGAGCCATGTTTGCATGAAGGTTAATATATTCAGTTTCTTTTACCTAATCTAAAGAATCTCATCCTTTTACACGTAGTTTATGTTCGACACTAGCCCTGTTCTTTTGAGTGGATTTGAGGGAGTGGATTTGAGGGGATTTGAGAGGATTTGAAGATAATTTTTTTTATAGTTTATTTGAGTGGATTTGGAGGTAAATGAGAGTGAATTTGGAAATAAATTCTTTTAATTTGTCACGTCGATACAATTCTATACTAATTCTCACAAATTTTATTTCCAAATTCACTCTCATTTACCTCCAAATTGACTCAAATAAACGACAAAAAAATTTATCTTCAAATCCTCTCAAATCCCCTCAAATCCACTCCCTCAAATCCACTCAAAAGAACAGGGGGTTAATAAATGCGTGTAGACACAACCAAACAAATTTTATCTTAGCCTAAGCGAAACAAATTTAGTATTAAAGAGCAGATAACATTAAAAAAAATAAAATAAAATAAATAATAACATTCAAATTTGATCATAACTTATAAAGTATATCACTCAGTAATATTTTTATATTTAAAAATTCGTAAGTTATTCTAAATTTATATGATTTTTATTTTGTTAAAATTTAATGTTAATTATATAAAATATAGTTTATTATGAAAATAATTATTAAAATATGTACACTTTTTTATTAAAGATTTGATACATTTATTTTATTTATTTAAAATTAAAATAAATAATTTTAAAAAAAATTATTTAATATAAATTTATAATAAGAACGGAGTTCTTAAATTTAAAAAGAAATTATAATTTATTTTATTTTAAATTTTAATATATTTTAGTTTCTAAATGTAAAAGTTTATTATCAACTTAAGGCGTTGTTCACTTGAATGGATTTGAGGAGAGTAATTGAGGGGATTTGAGAGGATGTAAAGATACATTTTTTTGTTGTTTATTTGAGTGAATTTAGAGGTAAATGAGAGTGGATTTGGAAGTAAATTTTTTTAATTTGTCACGTCAATCAAATCGTACACTAATTCTCACAAACTTTACTTCCAAATTCATTTCCACTTACCTCTAAATTCACTCAAATAAACAACAAAAAAATTTATCTGCAAATCCCCTCAATTAGTCTCTCCCAAATCCATTCAAGTGAACAAGGAGGCCTAAATGTCTTAAAATAAATTTGACACATAAAAGAATTTAAAATAATAAAAAAAGATTATATATTTTTTTTAAAATTTAGAAAATAAATCATATAAAATTTAGAAATAAAAATAAACTGTCAGGACCATTAAATTCAGCTTGTAGTGGAAGCCAGGTGTAGGTATAAGGGTTTAGAAAATTCAAAAAGTGGAAGACATGTGTGTGTAGTTGGTTGGCCGATCGGTTTTTAACGGTAGTATATAAGCAAAATTTTCAAACGTTGAGCCAATTTTGCATGCACCTCTTTTCTCCAAAATACTGAGTTTCTCCTCCTTCTCTCTACAATCTCCTTCTTCTCTCTATAAATCCTCACTTTCTTCTTCTGCTGATCATCATCTAGGCTGTGTTTGAATTCTTCCTTGGTGGCAAGAGTTTTTTTCCATCAATCTAGCTGCTGTGTGAAGTGGGTAAGTAATTTCTCTCGTTCGATAGAGTTTTTGTAATTTTTGATACATGCAAGAACTGTTTAGCTTGCATGTGTTCTTCATCTATCTCTCTCTGAACCTGTTTCTGTTTTAATCCTCTAGTTGGTTCCTTTTCACCGAATGAAATTGTAGTGAGTTACTTTAGAAGTGATTGCTAGTTAGTCAAAGTGGTGGAGGCTTAGGAAGTTCCTAGTTTATTCAAGGTAAGGGAAGCTAGTGATTTAATTATATTTTTTCTGTGTTTGAAATTGATGTGTGAACGTTTGCATGCATGAATGATGGTATGTTTGATTGAATTGTATTCAAATTTTGTGTTTGGCCAAGACATGTGAACTGGGTTGGAGTTTCCTGTTGTAGAACGTTCGGTCATTTTCTGGTTTGAGAAAGAGAGTATGTGAAAATGTGATTGGTGAGCAGTGTATAAAAGGTTCAGTGGCATAGGTTTAAAATAACTTAGAAATTAAGTTTGGAGGTTTGGAAATTAAGAAAGATATCTTGTTTGGTTTAAGATGTGTTATTCAAAGCTTTGATTTGTTGACCGTTCGGCTGTGTTACGTACTCAATCATTAATTAGGTTCGGTCTATTAGTAGTATTATCTATTTATGACCGTTCGATCTAATCGCAGTGTTCTAATATTAAACTAGTGTTCGGTCTGGATAGAGTATCCAATAATCTCTAAGTACTCAGTCTAGTATAATTTTCGGTATAAGTTTTTAAGAGTTTCAGAGTAAGTTACGAGTGTGTGGTTTAAACTCTTTGGGTGGAGCTAAGTGCCTAGTGGTTGGTTTCTATGGTGGTCGGTCAATAATAGCGTTCGGTCAGTTTCTTCTGTTTTGTCTCTTATGAACCGTTCAGTTCTCTCGGTTGGGTAATTGTGAGGGAGTTTGGTCTCCAACGTTCACATGTTCTCTTTATTCTGTGAATGGAAATATAAATGATGAATGATAGATTATGGTAAATATGAGAATGTTGAACTTTTGAATACTGTGGAAGAGAATTCCAAGGTGGAATGTCTCGTGTATGGTTATTGATTTGTAAAGTATGAATATGGATATGCTAAGCTGGCGTTCATCCTGAAATTCTATGAGTATCATTCCCACATAGAGAGAGGTATAACATTTGTGAGAATAACAGGAGGTCCTACCACCTCAGGGTGCCGAGGTAGGTATTATGGGATTAACCTTAGGTAGTAGCTTGATTGGTGTCAGCTATTACACTACCACAAGTGCAAGGACGACTGTAGCTACATATTCATACAATCTGGATGGTCAAGTTATAGTGTTCGGTTTATATACATATATGAATGGTGGTGTTCGATCTGTCTGTGATTAATTGTATTCAGTGTTTGTATGATGTACCGTTCGGTTTCATACGTATTGAACTTGCATGAATTGTATTTATGTGTCTATAATTAAATTACATTAGCTTACCCTACTTTCTTGTTTTGTCTGGTTTTGTCCGTCCGGTTATCTTTTCTTTTGCAATGATCATCTTGTGGATGTGAGCAGAAGGCAATGAGTGTTCGGTGGAGCAAGTGTTGGAAGGTAAGGATCCTATTGCTTAAGTTAGGACCGCTCGGTCCTCTGTTGTGTATAGTTTTAGATTGGACCGTTCAGTCAATAGGTTTAGCCTATCTTTTGTAAACCGATCGGTTTATACAGGCTGTTGTATCACCGTTCGGTTTATGTCTATATTGTTGTATCAGACTTTTGTTACTTTGTAAAGTTTTTAGTTTTATGGTTATTTTGGATAATTGTAATGTTAATTACTTTACTAACTCATGATGAAGTGATCTATATTATTATTATATGTGATTAATCTATGATATAGTATTCTGCTATATTTTGAGATGTCACATAAACCATATAAATATTAGAAATATATATAAATAAATTTAAATTTCACGGTTATAAACTATATTTACTGAAATAATTTATATTTAATTAATTTAATAAATCAAGTAATTAAATATACATTCAAAATATTAAATTTAAATCATACTGAATGATACTGAATGATAGAAATTGAATCCTAAGTTTTCTGGCCCAAATATGCTTAAGAGGGAGGATGTGAAAAGCAAAGGGCTAAAATTTTATGCCGACAGAGTAATTAATATAGGTTACATAAAGCTGCATGAGCCTTGCTCATCATGCTTGGTCCAAATTTTGAATTATTGGATTCACATCTACTCTCAGTTTGTCATTGACGTACAGCACCAAATAAATCGTTCAGACATGATTTGATTATATTTACAGAATGATAAGATGGTAAACATTGTCAGCATTCTAATAAAGTGGTAAAAAAATAAAAAGTTAAAATAAAACAAAAATAAATAAATAAGAGATGGTAATGAAACCTCTATAATCAGTTTAATTTGAATTTTGAATTAAAAATTCAGAACATCGCTAAAGTGTTTATGTTATTTTAGAATTTTAGATTTTTTTATCATAATTTGTATAATTTATTTATAGATATAACGTAGAGTTAAAACTATAAAAATATCAATAATTATAAAAAAATACAATATATCTCCTCATTTGATTGTTTTTTCGATTTTTAAACATTTAACAATTTTAAATTACAACAAAATACCATCCGAACTAAATTATAAAACATTGATTTAATTTGATTCTAATTTATATTAAGCCAAATTTTGATTGTGTCTACTTTTATACTTAATTTGATTACTTTTATGATAAAAACTTATATTAAGCCAAATTTTTTTTCTTTCAACACGAAATTTTTTATAACTTTCACAATGTATAAAAGATCGTTAAACTACATTTATAAATAATATTAGTATTTTACTTAAATTACTTAAGTAATTTTGTTTGAAAGGATCTATTTTTTTATTGACACTACAATATGCAATTTTAGAGGTTATTTTTTTCGTTTCCGACGGTTTTAACCCCCGGAAAGTATATTATCCAGGGTTAGGAAAACTCCTGGAAAAGCGGTGGAAAACCACTGGAAGAAGCTGCATCACTATTAGTGGGGGTTTTGTCAAAACTGTCGGTATTGCGGGGGTTTTTCCAAAATCGTCGGTATTAGCGGGAGTTTTTCAAAACTATCGGTATTAGCGGGGATTTTGCCAAAACCGCTAGAAATGTGTACAGATTTTTTCCTTTTTTAACTTTTGATTGTAATAAAATGGAGTCATAATAAAACTAGTTTTATTAATCATATAGACAATTAAATAATATTAACTAAAACTGAATAATATTATATACAAAATAAACTACATTATTTAACATATTAATATCATATATTAAAAAAGAAAGATATTCAATTCTAAATTAAAATACTAAAAATATGACTAAGATGTTCATAAATAAACCAAAATTAAATAATATGAAACCAAAATTAAATATTATGAAACCAAAATTAAATGTAAACATTAAATATAAACCAAAATATTATTATATAAACTGTAAATATTAGAAATACAATTAATGTTTCCTAAAAATTAAAATAAACATGTTATGAATAATAATCATCACTTCTTCATTGTCTTCATCATTTGGTACTTCTTCTTTATTTCATCAGTTGATAAACTTTATTTTTCATATACCTACAATATAAAATAATAATTAGCTAATAATATATTAAAACAATTATAAGACAAATTTAAGAATTATTGATGTTTGAAAAATGTTAAAATGTGATATAATAGAAACTACACAGCCAACTTAGAAAACTTGTCAAATAACACTTTCAATATTAACCCAAATTTATAAAAAAAAAAATGAGAATCCAAGGTTTCAATTTATAAAAATAAGAGACAATTGCATTACATTTGTAAGGAGCTAATTATGAGAATGTTAAGTCCATTGAATTATTCATATAAAGCTTGCCAAATAAACCAAAGGAATATATTATGTTTATTTCATTTTCTTCTCTTCTTAACCTTCCAGATAATTGAGCAAACAAATGTTGAATCCTGGGAGATTTTCTTATCATTTCTCTAGCTTGATCACAACCCTTTCACATACTACCTGATAGAAAACGGATAGCGCCATATGCACGGACTAAAGGGAACCTCTGAGAAAGAAACCTTGAAAGTGAAATATTTTACAAAAATAAAAACCTAAGAGAAAATTATGAAAAGATTTTAAGGTTTTATACATCACAGATTTTACAAATATATGTGTGAAAACTTAAGTTTCCAACTAATGAAATCAATATATGTGTGAAGGCCAGTAAGTGGATTTAGTGCTTTGTCCCTCTTTTGATATCCATTGAATGCTTCTTTTTAACCTTCGATATGGATGATTACATTTTAGAAATCTCCAATGACGCAGATGCACCGTCTTTCTTCCGTGTTTCAATTAATGAGCTGCAATGTTTTCTTCACATATAGGACATGCTTTATGACCCTTGACACTATATCTTGACAAATTATCATAAGCTGGAAAGTCATTAATGGTGCAAAATAACATTGCACGTATCACAAAATTTTTAGAAGCGAATGCATCAAATATTTCAACCCCATCAACCCACAACAACTTCAAGTCTTCAACTAGTGGGCTTAGATAAACATCTGTCATTTCCAGGCTACTTTGGACCAGATATCATCATAGACAACATCATGTACTTCCTCTTCATGCACAATGCAGGAGATAAGTTATAAATTATCAATATAACTGGCCAACAACTGTGATTGGTACTTAGATTACCAAATAGGTTCATTCCATTAGTGGCTAAACCAAGCCTAAGATTTCTACATTCTTGACCAAATTGAGGGAATTGTTGATCAATATTTTTCCATTGCTTTGAATCAGCTGGATGACGAAGCAACCTGATGGAAGCAACCTCCACGTTCAATATTGGAGTAGCTTCTCGGACCAGAAGTGGCAGCGGAATGGAGATCACGGATGAAGTTGACGTTGCTTGCATGGTGTTTGTGAAAATGTGTTGTAGGGTTTGGATGTGTGTGAAATGAGTTTCTAACTCAGACGACCTTCCAACGGGGAAGGGAGCTAGAGGATAGAGTTGCTAAACTAGCACAAGATTGAACTCGAGAGTAAGAATGGTTGGATTCATTGCAGCAGCATTTATTTACATCACTCAAGTTGGTTTTTACAAAGGATGAAGCTCTCTTTTATAGGAGAAGAGAAGCTCGGCTATCAATCTACTTGCAACATTTTCAACGTGTATGAAGCTCCAATGGAGGTGTGCAGAAGAAGCCACATGGCTGGCTTGCATGTTTCACGTGGGAAACATTAAAAATGTGGCTGGTTGCATGTTTCACGTGGGCGATCTTATTGGCTGCATATTTCACATGGAAAATGTTGAAATCGTGCTTCAAAGAAGCTACACGGCTGGCTACACCATACATTCTTCTTTGCCTCCTTGATTGGCAACTCTCCTAAGAACTTTCCAACCTTTATCGTCCTACAAAACAATGTAAGTGGAATTAGTTAAAGAGAACATGCTAAGACTTAGAAAGAAAAGATCAAGTCCTTATTCAACTTCCCTTTCTTAGTCTTAGTGTTAAGTTGATACTTCTTTGGATGGGAAGTCCCTAAAGGGATTTTCATCATTCCCTCCCTCTTTAAAAACGATTTGCCCTCAAATCGGGAAGAAAGAAAGAAGCACAACTTTGGTTTTTGTTTTCCTCCTGGATAAAAAATATATCTACAAAAGATAGCAAAAATGAGTATGATGAAGAAGATGTAAACAAAGATAAGAAGACAGAAGAAAAGTCTTGTATTTTTGAAAAAGATTTTCTGAAAAGTAGTCTTAGAAAAATGGAGAATTCCATATTCCCAAGTTTTTTTATTTTTATCTTGAGTTACTGGTTTACACAAGGGTAACATTAACTCAAGTTTTGAATTGCCATATTTTGAAAATGATTGCACAGAATATGGAATGGCAATTGATTTAAAAGAAAAATTAATAATGGAAGAGTGCACAATAATTGAAAAAGAAGTAAAGAATGAAAACCCTTCCTTTTTAGGTTCCATGGTAATGGTAAGAGTAGGAGTTGCCATCATTAGCAAGAGCTCCTTCTCTTTACTTTCCGCTTCTTTCATCTTTTCTTCTTCTCTTTTCTTTTCCTCTTTCCTTCTCTCTCTCTTTCTTGTCTCTCTTTTTCCTTTCTCTCTCTTTCTTGTCTCTCTTCTTCCTTTCTCTCTTCTTCTTCTCTCTCTCTTTTTCGTCTCTCTTCTTCTCGTCTTTGTTCCTCCTTTTGTCTCTCAACATCTCTTTTTAGTTTTAGTTATATTTGCTTAGCTTGCATCTCCTTAAGGTTAATCTTAAATTCTAGTTCTCTAATAAGGAAACCATTGTCATTTAAGCTTTCAAGAAATGTTTTTCCTTCTTCAATGTAATCTCTCAGTAGTTGTAGGTTTCTCTTAATATGTGAAGGCACAAACTCTTTTCTCATTCAAGATTTTAATTCATACCAATCACGAATGGGGGACTTTCTACCTATCCTAACATGATATTTTCTTTCATCCCACTACTCTCTTGCATGCATTTCAAATCTAGATGTGTAGAGACTAAGGACATAAGATTCACTATTGCTAGAATGGAAATAGGATTCAGGTTTACTTTTCCTGGCAATAAATGAATGCATGTCATTAATTTCCCTTCCCAAGCTAGGTATGTTAATGCACCAATATCCGCACCAAAGTATGGAATATTTGCCCTAGCTTGATGATATAAATCATCCTCAATCCTCTCAAATTCATGAAATGAACAAGTCTTCCTTCTAGCTTTGTCATGTTCTTTTTTAATATCTTTGTAACTAAGTGGCTTATCAAAATTGGAAGACCGAGAGGACCTATATGAAGAAGAAGAACTATAGGAATCATAACAAGACATCAAACTCTTTAGATTTTGGTGAAGGATTTCTAAAGAGATTCTAGAGGTAAAATGAACCAAATAGCTCCCAAGAAGGAGAGGTGAGTCATAATGGACAGGCTTAAGAACCTTGCCCTTTCTTAGCCAGAGTTTCTTTGGTTGTTTCTTACCTTAGTGTCTAGGTAGAAATCTTTCAAAAACTTTTTGAATGCAAAGATGAGATGGGCCTAGAAACCAAAAGAAGGTTTATCTATATGAAATGCGCTCCTAAGTACCACGAAGACTTAAAACATAAAAGTCAACAAGCAATGTAAAGTAAAGCAAATGGAAATGAATGAGACACGACCCTAAGTGAAAGTGCAAGTGACACTTAGAGCCACTTGACACACTTTCACACTAAGATGTGTAGACTAGACTATTACAATGTCCAATGGTGCTCTTGGAATTGCATCAAAAGCATTTTCCCAAGTCACTTTAAGTTGAAAATGAGAAACAAAATTGAATGAAACTACAAAGGTTCCGTGATACCAAGCCAAAAGTAGAGGTGTCTCCATCCTTGTATTTCATCTTGGAATAATATGATGTTATTGATAACAGTAATTCTTACCATTATCTGAGGTTCATTTTAGAGACAAAATCAGCTCCCCTTTAGCTTATTACTTGCTTAAATCCTCTATTTTTTCTTGTTTTAATGTTATTTATATAGTTTGGGCTACATTGATATAAATCCATTGCCAATCCCCTTATTTTATAGCTAATATTGCGCTTGGAAGAACCTCCACCAATGTAGTGAATTGAACCATCCACAGAAGCAACAAAACAGCAAAAAGAGAGAATTCTGGAATGTTGTCGCTGAGATGCTGTGGGCTACAGCTGAGCTGCCGTTGGGCTACTGCTGAGCAGTGAAAATCCAGAAATTGCCAGAATTTTGCGCCCAAACGCCCCCCGAGGGGAGTTGAGCGCCATCTGCTTCCCAATATCGCTTGAGCGCTCCATCCAGGGCACTAAGTGCCATCCAATTCTGCAAATGTCACGCCCGGGCACCCCTCTAGGGACGTTGAGCGCCACTTTCGCTAATGTGGCAATTTAGCTTATTTAACCCTAAAAGCGAATGGATTTGGGTATTTGGTGGTTTGGAGGCGCAATTTCACTCAAAGAAGAGCTTCAAGGGATGCTAGGGTTTGTGGGAAAACTCTCTTCTTCCTCTTTGGGTTCTTCTTCTTCTTCCATGGCCATTTTGTAAGCTTAAAGGTTCTTCATGGAAATGGAGAACCATACCCATCTTATTGGGGTTAGTTGCCTTTGATTTCTTGTGTAATTGTTGGATGATTTGAATATATATATATATATATATATATATATATATATATATATATATATACATGTCATTTGCTATCAATTGTTAGTATTCTTGTTTCTAATCTTAAAGCTTTCATGTAATGGATACGTTCATGATTTGCTTTTGGGGTTTCATGGGTTATGGAGACGTAAGATGGAACCTGGAATTGAAACAAGAGTCCTTGTGGTCATTGATTCTAGGAATGGAAGACGATTAACATGTTGTCTTAAGATCCTAGCTCATTAATGCAGATTTTGCTTGTTAGGTTTTCCAAGAGATTAGAGTTTAATAAGAAAATCTAGGCTCTTTCACCTAAGGAATTAGGGCTAGAGTGTTTTTGTGGATTGACGTTAGTAAATTGATGAAGAGGAGATGAAATTGGGTATACACAACAGTGAATTGGTGAAAACTAATCTTAACATTGTCATTTCATACCATTTCTAATCTTTTCCATTTCTAAGTGCCTTCAATACCAAAGTCCAACCTTGTAATTATTTGTGAATTTATCTCTTTGCAATTGTTTGTCAATTGATATGTTGTTCTTGAGTCTAAATAAGTTGTTAATAGTGCAATTAAGTAGTGTTACACGAGTCTCTTGGAAAACGATACTTGGTCTTACCATTTTATATTACTTGAACAATTTGGTACACTTACCAATGAGTTAACAGTTATCTTGTCAAATTATGGTCATACGCTTCCTAAATCAAGAGTAGATCAACCTTAAAGGCCCCTCTAGTCACCTTCCTCTTTAAGTTTGCCTCACCTCTCTTGGAGTAACCAAACACTACACCACCACCACCATATCTTCTAAAGGACTTGAGTTTATACACCATCCACACCTTAGCTCATTATCGTTAGACCATTTACCACCATATTTTTGCATCATACCTCAAGGAAACACCCATCCATGCACATCTCCTAGCTTTGGCCCAACCTAGTTAAGGAGGTTGCCATCAAGAGATGTTTGTGAAGTTTTGAGGTTGTGTTTTGTCTTGCATTATGTTTTCTTCTGATAGGATCGAGTATCTTGAGAAAGCAAGGAAAAACTTTTTAGGTTAGATCATTCTTGTCTAGTTTTGTGTGTGTTTTTGTGGGTTTGGAAAGAGTCCAGGTTGCAACAAAGTGTTGCTGGAGTAGGTTGCTTCTTATAGGTTTTCAAGAAGTGTGTTTGATATTACAAGATTGTGTTTAATTATAATAGGTTTAATTGATTTGGAGGTCCCTATTTTTGCATATTCGCGTCAATTAGGTCCTCGTATTTTGAAGTAGCTCAATTGGGTCCCTATTTATGAAAAATTGAATCAATAAAGTCTCTACCGTTAAATTCTATGGATGGCGTTAAATGTGTTGTTTGGTGACATGGTGAGATGACTTTTTATAACTATGTGCCACATAAAGACGTACTTAAATGATTTTTAATTTAAAAAAAGAGCGTGAATAAAGCAATTACTCTTGAAAATTAGAGTGGAAAAAACGATGGAAAAGAAAACAGAGAGACAAATCGGAAGGGTAGCGTGGAAGAAGGGGATGGTGCAGTTTTGGTTAGGGTTCTAAGGAAAATTTGGAAAAGGAATAAACAGAGAGCTAAAAAGGAGGGAATGAGGTTTATAAGTGGGTTGAGAAACAACATACAATGGAGACACCATACAACCATTGCGTTTTATCTTTCCCTTTCTTTATTTTCTCTTGTTGGTTGGGTCGGTGCAGTATAGAAACTTTATCATAAAACATATTTCTTCTTCTTCTTTTTTTTTTCTGTTTATAAGGCATAACCCTTTCTTATTATCTATCAAAACCTTCAAATCCATTAGATTCAACCTCTAAATTCATCCTTCCAATTCCCTAATTTCTTTTTATGCAAGTCCTGACCCAACCATCAAAGCCTTGGTAGCCACCGCGTAGCACCTCCACAAAAACCTGCAAAACAGAAAAATCAAACCAGCCCCAATTCATTGCAACCATGGCAGAACATGAACCCTAATCACGGGCAATCCCAAATCGCCATTGTTAACACTTCGACAAGTGTACCGAATCGTATCAAGCAATAATAAATGGTAAGACCAAGTATCGTTTCCCAAAGAACTCACGGCCTAGACAGTTATGTGATTTCTTGATTAAATGAGACTTGTAAACAAAATCATTATGGTTGAATTGCGAAAAATAAACATGAATGCAAGTTTTGATCAATTGGATTGAAAGATGCAAAAGTGATTGATGTAAAATATGGAATGATGAAGTTCTTGGGGTTCCGAATTATCCTATTCACTCTCATGTATTCATGAATTCATCTTTCTTCATTAATGTTAATGTCACTTTCTAATTTACCTTAAACCCGATGTCTCGATGAAGAAAGCCTAACCATAATCACTAGTTCACAATGTCTTCTCTCCCTAACAATTAATCATGCATTATATGTGCACAGAAGCTTAAAGGCAATTGATCCTCCTATTCCTATGTCAAGGTAATATTGCTTCCGAGAGAATTTCCCCAGTTCTAGATTTCCCCGTATGTGTCCATATCGACAAAATCAATTATAATGCTATGAATGAGTTAAACAAGGAAATCATAAAGTATAGAGGAAAAACCCTAACAATTAATGAAGTAAAACATATATAATCAAGAATCAATTCAATACATGAGAGTTTCAAAGGATTACATCGTTTCCCCAATAACAATGGAAGTTTAGTTCACCATAGACATGGTGAAACTAGATGAAGATAATGAAAAGAATGAAAGATAGAACCCTAGAATTTGAAGAAAGGAGCTTCCGCATCCAAAATCCGCCTCCAAGGGGTGAAAGCAGTGTGATTTCGCCTCTTTCTGTCCAAAGATATCAACCCTAGGTCGACTAAACCCTTATATGGTTTATTAAAAATATAGAAAAATGGCCCAAGCCCAATTAAACAACGCTCAGCGGCAGTTTTGGCACTGAGCACTAAGTGCGGCACTTAGATTGACCCTCAGCGTTGACACTCAGGTGTGAAACAGTGTATTCAATAGCATAGTATGGCACTCAGCGGTAAAAATGCCGCTCAGTAGGTGCGATACTTGAATTGGCCCTCAGTGGTAGCACTTAAGCGTGAGACAGTGTACTCATCAGCCAGATTGGCGCTCAGCGGTGCAAATGGCGCTCAGCGGTGGCAACGGTTCTTCTTTTATGCACTTTTCCTTCCTTTCCTGAGTCCAACTCCTTGCTACTTCAACTTCTTTCATGCAATTCATCTTAATTCCTGTCAAAACAAGGAAAATCAAGCATAAAACCCATTCAACTCTCTTATTTCAAAAACATAAGCAAAAGCATGATTTCAAGCTAGTTTCTAAATCATAAAGGTTGTTTTTAAGGTCAAAATTAAGTATAAAAATAACAATTTTTAAACCGTTATCAGCCATCTTCCACCATCACCATTCATCTTCTGGGAAGTAGCCATCATCCACGAAGCAATCGTCGTCACTTACCACCATCAACAACCATCACCGTCGCTATTGGCCGAGGGGTCCTTTTCGGTCGCGACGCGCCATAGCTTCTGGCCTTAAGCTTTCCAACCTGGTCATCCAATGAACCATCCTCTGCTTGGATCGTGTTCAGTGCAAATGAGTGGTTCATCGGAGTTGTTCTTAACCCACGAACCCTATTTTACCCAATTTCGCACACACCCAATATCTGACCCTGATACCTTTTAATTTGATTTCCATAAATAACATTAACGTTATGTGTTTTTATTATATTTACCATATTTTAAACTTTTTTTAAATTAAAAATCATAGAAATTCACGAAATGACGTCTTTATGTGCCACGTGGTTATGAAATGTCACCTCACCATGCCACCAGGTAACACATTTAACGTCGTCCACATAATTTAATGGTAGGGGCTTTATTGATTCAATTTTTCATAAATAGGGACCCAATTGAGCTACTTCAAAATACGAGGACCTAATTGTCGCGAATCTACATAAATAAGGACCTCCAAATCAATTAAACCAATATAATATTATATTTCTTGTTAATGAAAAGTTATGTTCAGGTTGTATACACTAGTACACTAAGAGGACGATACTGCACCGGTTACTTTTGCTTATAGGCACCGGTTCTACAATCGAGGCATATACCGGCGAGGTAAAAATGGGTAGGTTTTATGCTTCGGTTGTGAACTAAGTTAAAAAGAACAGGATTTATGTCTCGATTTTTACGTAACCGAGGCAGTAACTTGTTTGTTTTTTAATTTTTTTAACCTTTAGGATGTTCTTGATGTATGTTCCTATGCATAACCAGACACCATCTTCCACTGCCACCAGCATCATTTCACCTTCCCACTTTCAGAGCTACCAACACAACAATGCAATTCCACGTTTTCAGTGAAACAAGAAGGATTCTCCACTAGCCTCTGTTCCTCTGTTCCTGGAGGTCTCAGCTCTGCCGCCACTCACCCCACGTCCCCTTCCGCCCCCGGATATTCCTTCTTCTCCCGAAACATAAGTAGAAAACCAAAAATCCAAAAATTCAACAGGAAACAAGCAGAAACTCCAATCAAAAATCCAAAAATTGAAATAAAAAACCTAGACGAATCGGAACCTAGACGAACCGGAACAGAGAAGAGGAAGGAAGCCTCCCTCCCGCGCCCCGCCGCAAAAAAAGGAACGACCACTACGCCCTTGCGCCTTCGCCGCACCTTTGCCGCGCCTCCGTCTTTGGCTTGCGCGAGATTGCTGGTGGTGCTGCCCCAAAGTTGGGTCTCTCCGTGAGAAGACAATCTCGCCCCATTGTGCGCAAATCTAAACAGGGAAGAAGGATGAACACCCCTTTTCAGATCTAAACAAGAAATAAGGGTCGAACCCTTTTCGGATATAAACTGAAGAACAACGAAGAAGAAATGGACGGCAGCAACGCGAAGAAGAAGAACCGAAGAAGCAATGGACGGCAGCGACAACGAAAGAAGCGAAGCGGCGACGCTGGTGGAGGCAGGCCTTGGGAGAACAGCGGCGACGCGAAGAGAAATAAGAAGCAGCGAGAAGAAATGAGTAAACTCTGGAATTTGAAGAGCAACGCGAAGAATATATGCTTCGGTTAGGAAAGCATCAAAGCGTAAGAGTGTTTGGACACCGGGTCCGTGCTGACTGATGCTTAAAATGAAGGCTTTATGCCTCGGTTCTGTACGAAACCGAGGTAGCATCACCTGCTCAGAAATTTGTCAGCTTTTTAGACACCATTTTGGCTTCGGTTCTGCATGCAACCAAGGTCATATATGTGTTCTGCACCGGTTTCACATACAACCGAGGCCTATAAGGTCCGGTTTATTACGAAACTGCCATCGTCTTGTGATAGGCAGCGGTTAGGTTTAAAATGGGGTATATAGTACGAGTTTAAAAGGAAATTTGTACTAGTGATATGATATAGCTCACAAGAGTAAACTAGTATAAAAATTCTCGTGTTTTTTGCTTGCTTATTTGTTCTTATTTGTTTTTAAAACAATATCTTTTGCTTACGGCATTCAAAGAAGAAGATTAGCGCAATGACCTTAACAAAAATCAATCTATTAGATTATATTATTTTTGTTTGGTGTCCATTGAATATGTAACTTGAATTACATTGGGTGTTAATTCTTCAGCATTTGAATAAACTAATTTCAATTTACAATCGATTAAAATGCTCATGTCAAGTAACAAGGTCTTTGAAATTCCATTGGTTACATAGATTTAATGAAAGTTTGTAAAAGTTTTTGAAATGCAATTGGTTTTATTAAGTCCAATGCAACCCTTATTGGCCTTAATGGTTTGAAGTCAACAATAAAAACATACGTGCCGTTACAACTAATAATTTTCCAACTTAATCAATCTTTACATTATTTAAATTATTTCTTTTAATTTTATATTTGCAAAAAATCATATGCATGTAGCATATTTCACAATATGTTATTTTTCTTAAATTAATGTAGTGTGTGGTTTAAATTAGAATTGAATGTACTTATTCACTTGAGCTAAAATTATAACTCGTTTAAATCACAATCTTATTACACACTTGAATGAAAAATTAACAAGCTTAAATGACTAAACAAAACTTAAGCTAACATGATACCACACTTAAGCAAGAAATCTTGTGAACATTGCTTCAAGCGTTGCATATTTGTCGTAAACAATGTTGCATAAATGTCGTAAACAACATTGTTTGATGCTCTTGCTCTAAGTATCATTTATTTGTCTCGGTCATTCACTTAGGTATACGAACTTTAAGCAAAAATACCCTGTGTTGTTTAAGCACATCAAGCGATAATGCATTACTACTATTTGTTTAAAGTGACTTGATTTCATCATGTGACATTGTCACACACGACTGTGTTCTAGCTTATGTTCGTTTAAGTAGATGGCATTATTCACACATATTAACAAAGACATAATTGTGACTTAATTCATGTTTGTTTGCGGTTATTTACAAGCAAATGAGATCGAAGATTTAAGAGATGGAAGGGGTTTTGAATCCTGGCACTTTGTTCATATGTGCAAGCATTTAGAAGGAAATGTCTAAATATCCTTGTTGTAGCTGGAATCGATTCCAATAAATATGCATCTGATTCAATTCAGGAACAAAACACAATGGAGTTTTATTCAATTCATAGACTTTATATTCGGTTCGAATGGATACGTAATTGGTTTCAAGATCGGTATTCCATTTCGGAAGAAAATGTATTTAATTCCGAGAAGTGTATTCGATTTCACTACGTTGTATTTGGTTCTACAAGTAGTTGTATTCGATTCTAATAGACTGTATTCAGTTCCTGGAATAGTTGTATTCGGTTTCACTTTATAAAAGCTCCTTCTTCGTTTCTTCCACCCTTCCAGGTAAGTCCAAATGATATCAACCTTATCTTTTTCCTTTTACTTTAAATATATTAAAAAGGTTATTTTACTTCCTTTCAATTGGCTTTATGATGATCCAAAAATGCAGGAAAGTTATTTATTTGGAGGGTAAGAAAATAATAGTATTACTATCGATGCCTGCTGGAAGAGGAAAAGGGAAGGAAACAATATGTTTTGTTACTTTGTAATAATGCAGAAGATGAACAACCAAATTCACAAAATGATAACCATATTTCTCCAAGTCAACACTTTTATGTGCAATAGAAAATAAAAAAAGAAGAAAAAGAGACTATATGAATATTAGTAAATGAAAACATGCACTTTAAAACACATGAAAGGAACTACATGTCTAAAGCTATTCGCATAATAATTTTGAAATTTCTGTCAATAATTTGCATAATAATTTTGAAATTTCTGCAATAAAAACATGTCCTTTTTATGTATGTAATATTATAGCTTCACTTCATTATTTCATTAATCATAAATATTTAATTTTAATTTAAAAACAAAAAAAATGCCAGTTGATAATAAATTAAATTTTTTTTAAAATTTAAACATAATTATTTAATTTTACTTAAATATAACTTTATTTTATGTTAAAAAGTAATTTTCATTTTTTTTCTTTATAATGTTTTAACAATAAATATATTATTAATAAATATTATTTTATATTATAAATTCATTTTTATAATCATTTTCTATCAATTAAAATATTATTTTATCTATCAAATCATATGCTAATTTCACAGATTTTAATTTAAAATTCAAATCATTCACCTTCAAGTCCTTTAAAAAAAATAACAGTATATTTCAAATTCGTTCATTTTCTCGTCTCAAATCAAGTAAACATATATTTAGAGGCAGCCCGTCATAATTATCAATGACACTTGGTTTTCTTTTTTATTATATTTACAAATAAAAAATGAAACTTCATAATAACATATATAATATTACATTTTTTGATGGAATTATGTTTCTCATCACTAAATTTTGTGATTCCTGCTTTTTGTAAAAAAAAAAAAAGTCATAACATTTTTCGTGATAAATTTTGTACATATCAGTTTTGTAGAAAAAAAAAACAGAAAATGGTAGTTTGTCTCACAAAAGTAATGTGTATTCATAAAGCAATCCAATCCTTACAGTATTGAAATGTTTTATATATGTGATTTTATTAAATAATTACAGTTGACAAAAGGATAGCATAAAATCAAATATACAAGAATATATTTATTGAAGAGTAATAATTAATTACCTTATACAGAATAACTCAGAGTAGGTACAGACATTAGATTACCTGCCAGATATGTATCGCTCATAGGAAAACGTGTGCTTGACTCCTCAAGCATCGCAGAGGAGAATCTCCATTTTTGTTCGGATATTATTATTTTAACATTTAACAAATTTTACACACGTTTATATATATTATTTTTTCTACAATTTTCTTTTTCTTTATAAATAAAAAACTAATCCTTAATAATCAAAATATTCTTATTGTTAGATAAACAAAACAGATTTTAGTTAATTTCACTTGTATAATGCTGTAAATCTATTATATTTGTGGTTAATGAAAATTAGAAGTATATTCAGTACCTGTTGTGTGATTCTCTCTCTGTAGTCTCATTTTTCTCTGGTGTGTGTGTGCTCCGGTGTGTGCTCCGGCGTGTGGTGGTGGTGCCTGGTGGAGGAGGGTGAAAACCCTAGCAGAGCAACCTCTCTACGTTTCCCTCTCATTCTCTCTGTTTCTGTTTTCTCTCTCTTGGCACGTGGGTATTACTCTTAAAAGAGTAAAGTGCATCTTTCTGGTGTTTTACGTTTCTGCCCTCAAAATCTAATATGGTATCAGAGCTACGACTATTTCTTGGTGAAAGTGTGAAGTGGGTGTGTAATCTTTGTCTGGAAGTGTGTGTATCCAGAAAAGAAAATCTTTGGCTGTGTGAAAAATCAAAGAAACCACAAGATTTCAGCAAGAAAGGATGGTAGGATTTGGAGGTATACAGGGACCATTACCAGTATTTGATGGAAAGCAGTTTGATGACTGGCGCATCAAGATGCAAGCCATTTTTGGGTTCCAGGACGTTTCAGAGGTGATACAAGAAGGGTTACCCGAGTTGAGTGACAAGGCCACTGAAGAAGAGAAAAGAATTTACAAACAGCAAGTAAAACTGGACAGCAAGGCACGGTTCTTGCTATACCAGTGTGTCAGCCCAAAGATCTTCAACAAGATCTCCAAGGCTGCCACTGCTAAGGAGGTATGGGATATCTTAGTGAAGTCCTATGGTGATGGAGACAGAAACACAAAGGTGAAATTGCAGGCATTGAGAAGACAGTTTGAGATCTTAGTCATGGATGAGAGTGAAACTGTGGCTGACTATTTTGATAAGGTACAAGAATTGGTGAACAAGATAAGGGCCTGTAAAGATGGGATTTCAGATGAATACATAGTTGATAAAATCTTGAGGACTCTATCATCCAGATTTGACAATGTAGTAGTTGCAATTGAAGAGACTCGAAGGAAAGAAACTATGGAAATGGAAGAGCTGTTGAACTCATTAGAGGCACATGAATTTCGCATCAATGAGCGAAAACAGTGTCATGAACAAGCCTTATAAGCCAGATCACAGTTGAAAGGCTGGAAAGGGCTCAAGAAAGGAGGAAAAGGGAAAGACTCACATGACCAGCAAGGAGTAGAGTCCAGTGGGTCAGGAAAAATGAAAAACTCAAAGAATTCTGAAGCTGAGTGGAAATTTGACAAGAAGAAGGTAAAATGTTACAATTGTCAGAAGCTGGGTCACTATGCTAAAGAATGCTGGAAAGGAGAAGGGGCGAAAAATAAACCCAAGAAACTGGCAAACTTGGCACAAGAGGAAGATTCAGATTCTGAACCAGTGATATTAATGGCTCAAGAAGATGAAAAACAACCAGAAAGCACTGTATGGTACTTAGACTCTGGATGCTCCACTCATATGACCGGAAGAAGGGACTGGTTTGTGAAAATGAAGGGGGTAGAACATGGGAAAATCAGATTTGCTGATAACAGCAGTTTGGAGGCTGAGGGGTCTGGCAGAGTTGTGCCAGAGGTGAAGATGGCAGAGAAGTTATCATAGAAGAGGTACTGTTTGTACCAGGTTTGAAGACCAATCTGTTAAGTCTGGGACAACTTTTACAGAAAGGCTACATGATGAAAATGGAGGATAATTGTCTTAGTATTTTCAATCAGAATGGGAGAGTGGTTGTGCAGGCTAAACTGTCACAGAATAGGACGTTTAAGGTTGTAATGGAAGCAGTAGATCACAACTGTTTTACTGCTACAGAGAGTAAGGATGAATGGATGTGGCACCTCAGATTTGGACATTTGAATTTCCAAGATCTGTTTCAGCTAAGCCAAAAGAAGATGGTGATGGGTTTACCTAAGGTTGATATACCAGAAACAGTTTGCAAAGAATGTGTACAATGCAAACAGACAAGGGGAAGTTTTAAAAGCATCTTACCCCAGAAATCAGCAGAAAAACTTGGGGTAGTGTACTCAGATGTATGTGGGCCTATGCAAATAGAAACACCTGGGGGCAGCAGGTATTTTCTATTATTCATAGATGACTGGACCAGGAAGTGTTGGGTTTACCTATTAAAAAGAAAAGGTGAAGTGCTGCAACAGTTTCAAAAATTTAAGAGTATGGTTGAAAGGCAAAGTGAAAAGAAGTTAAAAATTCTGAGAACAGATGGAGGAGGAGAGTATACCTCCATTGAATTCAGAAACTACTGTGAAAGAGAGGGAATAGTTCATGAAGTGACTCCTCCCTACACACCTCAACACAATGGGGCTGCAGAGAGGAAGAACAGAACTATTTTAAACATGGTGAGATGCATGTTGAAGAGCAAGGAGTTGCCTAATTTTCTATGGGGTGAGGCTGTGATGACAGCCACCTATATCCTGAATTTATCTCCAACAAAGAGATTAAATGAGGTTACACCAGAGGAGGCCTGGACAGGAGTTAAACCAGATGTAAAGCATCTGAAAATTTTTGGTTCACTATGTTATAAACATGTGCCAGAACAACTGAGAAAGAAACTGGATGATAGAGGAGTTCCCTTGATACTGGTGGGATATCATGCTACAGGAGGATATAAGCTGTATAATCCTACAACAGGGACAACTTCTATCAACAGAGATGTGGTAATTGATGAGACTGGTACATGGCAGTGGGAGTCAAAAGAAGATGGAGGACCAACTATTGAGTTGGAAGATGAATTTCCAGCAGAACCCGAGGTAGTCAAGAGGGAGGAGAGTGTGAGAAGGTCATCTAGAATGACTCAACTACCAGTATATCTGAGAGATTATGATCTAGCCTATGATGCAACTGTTTCAGCAGAAGGAAATTTTGTTCATTATGCCTTGATAGCAGAAGCCGAACCAGTGGAGTTTGAACAAGCTGTGAAAGATAAAAGGTGGTACAAGGCTATGCTAGAAGAGTTGGGTTCAATTGAGAAGAACCAGACCTGGGAATTAACTGAGTTGCCTCCCAACAAGAAACCAATTGCACTTAAGTGGATTTATAAGTCCAAAATAAATCCACAAGGGTGGTGACAAGGTACAAGGCTAGACTAGTGGCAAAAGGATTCTTGCAGCAGGCAGGAATAGACTATGGAGAAGTATTTGCACCAGTGGCTAGAATGGAAACTATTAGACTGGTGGTCTCTGTGGCTACAAAACTGAACTGGACATTACATCAATTAGATGTAAAATCTGCATTTCTAAATGGTAATTTAGAAGAAGAAGTGTATGTAGTTCAGCCGCAGGGATTTGAAGTAAAGAAGCATCCTGACAAAGTATACAGATTGAAGAAGGCTCTGTATGGGCTTAAGCAGGCTCCAAGGGCATGGAACCAGAGAATAGATGGGGTAATGAGTAACATCGGCTTTGAGAAGTGTGCTTCTGAACATGGAGTGTATGTTCAGTGTTATCAGCACAGTGGAAGAAGAGAGATGTTAATAGTATGCTTGTATGTGGATGATATGCTAATCACAGGGAGCAGTGTTGAGAGAATTGCTAATTTCAAATTCCAAATGTTACAGGAATTTGAAATGAGTGATTTGGGGCAACTAAACTACTTTCTTGGGATTGAATTCACTAAAACTGATGAGGGATTGGTAATGCATCAGTCCAGGTATACATTGGATATGTTAAACAAGTTTAACATGATTCATTGTAATTCTGCAAACACTCCAGCATAAGTGGGATTGAAACTTGAGAAGGATCCTGAAGAGGAAGGGGTTGATCCTACTGAATATAGGAAAATGGTTGGAAGCCTAAGATACTTGTGCAACACTAGACCAGACATCAGTTACAGTGTTGGTCTGGTTAGTAGATATATGCAGAATCCTAGAATCTCTCATCTGATGGCCATTAAACGGATTCTGAGATATCTAAAAGGTACACATAATTTTGGGATTCTACTACCAGGAGGAGAATCAGAAGGAGAACTAAGAATTAGTGCTTACTCTAACTCAGATTGGTGTGGAGACAAAAGTGATAGGAAGAGCACTGCAGGATATGTATTTTTCTTGAATGGAGCACCAATCTCCTGGAGCTCTATAAAAGAACCAGTAGTGGCTCTTTCCTCATGTGAGGCTGAATATATTGCAGCCTGTGAAGCTACTTGTCAGGCGGCTTGGCTAAGTTCCTTAATGAGTGAATTGAAGATTGAAGTGGAAGGGAAGGTGAGACTGCTTGTGGACAACAAGTCAGCCATAGACCTGACCAAACATCCTGCATCGCATGGCAGGAGTAAGCATATTGAAACTCGTTTCCACTACATCAGGGAACAAGTTAGTAAAGGGAAGCTTGAAGTTGTATATTGCAGATCCGAGGATCAGATTGCAGACTTACTCACTAAGGCACTGAAAGGAGAACGCTTTCTAATACTTAGAAAGCATATCGGAGTAAAGAAGGTGGAGATCAAGGCAGATCTACAGAACAGAGCTACGAAAACCTAGGGTTTTCATCTTTGGAAGGAGATTCGTCTGGAGGAAAGTGTTTTCACGAGTTTAATCGGTGAAAATCGTTTCCGAGTCCAAATGAAGCATTTGTACCGATTATTAATCGGTGAAAAACGCTTAGATTCATCAGATGCAAAGTTTTACCGATTTGATCGGTGAAAAGTTTTTTTGTTTCTCCAAAATCATGTTTTGTTTAGGAGGAGTGTTAGATAAACAAAACAGATTTCAGTTAATTTCACTTGTATAAATGTTGTAAACCTACTCTATTTGTGGTTGATGAAAATTAGAAGTATATTCAGTACCTGTTGTGTGATTCTCTCTCTGTAGTCTCATTTTTCTCTGGTGTGTGTGTGCTCCGGTGTGTGCTCCGGCGTGTGGTGGTGGTGCCTGGTGGAGGAGGGTGAAAACCCTAGCAGAGCAACCTCTCTACGTTTCCCTCTCATTCTCTCTGTTTCTGTTTTCTCTCTCTTGGCACGTGGGTATTACTCTTAAAAGAGTAAAGTGCATCTTTCTGGTGTTTTACGTTTCTGCCCTCAAAATCTAATACTTATAAATGAGTTGTTAGCTGTAAGTAGTGTCAAAATAATACTTCTTTTCCCCTTCCATCATTTCCAAGAAAATGTTTATCTCAGAAAGTATATGTTCATTCGGTAAAACCCTTTCTTTATCCCATTCCTTTGAACTACTACTCTTTATTAGCTATTAATAAGTTTATTTAGCATAAACTCCATTAGAAGCAGCATCAGCTATAAGCTATCCAGATTTCAGACTTGATTTTGTACTATTGTTTGCTTTTCATGTGAATTCATATGCTAACATGTAATATCGTAGAGGCTAAAAGCCACTGCGACAAGTTTCATTAGTATCATTGTGTTAAAGAAGATTGCTTAATTTAGAGACTTTTTCCATATAATAAATGAACTTTAAATTTAATTTAACCGTATAAAATTAATTTATAAATTTATTATTATAATTTTTAATATATTTTTTTCATATTAAGATATATATTTTAAATATAAAAAAATATTAATAAATGATATGATAATAAAATTGGATAATAAGTGATAATGAGATTTATATTTATTATTATATTATAAATGTTTTAACATTTTTTTTCTTTCATCAATCTTAACTTTAATAAAAACAAATTTAGCTTACTTGTTGATGTTGGATTGGTACAATGGACCATCAATCCAATTCGATGCGTCACCCGACTTAACATAGATTAGCTATTTAGTGAGTCAATCCAACTCAACTCATTTATTAACGAGTCGAAAAAATTTAAACCTGATCTGACTCATCATTGGTTGGTGGGTTAGATAGGTTGACTCACTAGCTCACTTAATTACAAGTTTTTAAATTTAAAAAAAAACTACAATTTATTTGTAATTCAAATTTAAATAATTTCACTTTAAGATGATGTTAAACTGTAAAAACAATTCAAAATAAAAAATTAACATAAAACTCAAATATAATCTAAAAGTAAACCAATGAATAAATAAATTTATAATATTGATAATTTTTTGGTCACTTATCAATTTATAATATTAAAGTCTTAAATAAATAAAGTTATATTATTTTGTTATCTTAAAACATCATTTTCTTTATTTTCATTCACAATACAATAAAAAATATTAACTAATAATACTAAAATATACAAAAACAAATAATTAAATTAAACTAAATTGATTATGAGGCTAATTCAGTGTAGATTTAATCTAAGTGAAACAAATTATAAGCCAACCACATTAAAAATTATCACATATAAAAAAATTATTTACTTTTAAATCCAATCGAAACCGTAATTGACCAAATTAACCTTGCAAATTCTAATAATTTTGACAACATTACTAATATTCATTCAAAAGGATATAATTACAATTTCACAGAGATAAAATTTCAAATCACATAATTAAAAGACTTAATTATACACGTTATATCACACCAAAACTGTAGTACTGCATATATTTTTCTATTAACTTTCCTTCTCTGTCAATCTAGGAAAGTGTGCAAACTTTAAAACAAGGAAACTATGATAAGAAGTTGAAGTGACGGCATCTGCTTGTGTAGCTAGCTAATTCAGCTGTAGTCCATTCTGAATTCTTGGTTTAGCCATACCCTCGTGTGTGTGTGTGTATATATATATATATATATATATATATATATATATATATATATATATATATATATATATATATATATTGAACAATCATCATTCAGCATCGAAATTTAAGGGAATCAATCTGAAAAGAAAGAATTTGCTAGGCAGTGGGTAAGTTCAAAGAGAAAAGAACAACTGTAGACAGTTCAAAGAGAGAAAAAAAAAACAGCTGTAGACTTAAATGACAAAGATATGTGACATTTTTTATTCCGCTCCTTATTAATAATAAAACATTATGGGCGATACTCTTTGCACGTTGATGGTCATTGGTCTATACCATGAATCTGAAAACATAAGAATGAGAAGACAAAAATGGTTTGTCATTTTTAGATTAAAAAAAAAAAGTGGAATCATTATTGTACAATAAAAGCAAGTACGAAGATGTTCTATCTTTAGGGGACGGCAGAATGAAAGACAGATGAAGTTGGCTTATAGACAAAGAAAAGAGACATGTTAGCTAATAGTGTTTAATATTATCCATCAGACACAAATTGGCAGCTACGTATCTATATCTATCTTTCTATGTATAGATATACAGATACACGTAGAGATATAGATATTTGTTAGGTGTAGAAACATAAGGTATTGCTTGCTGCAGTTGGCATGCATAAAAATAAAGAATCAACATTGTCGTGGATAAACGCACGATGGACACAAATGGAAAGAAAAAGAATATAACTTTTATATATATATATATATATATATATATATATATATATATATATATATATATATATATAAAAGAGTGTAGCGGAATAATTAACGTGTATATAATAAAAAAAAGAGGTAAATTAATTTAAATAATACATAAAAATCAAAGATAAATTAACTATACATAAATTTACTAAATTACAAAAACTATAACAGGTATTTGTAAAGATTTTTTTATAACAAAAACACTTCAACTTTACGTTAACAATACGGTCACATGAACTCCAAAACCAAATTATAAATCGAGTTAGGTTCTAAACAGCAGTTGCAATTGCAACAGTAATATACAGCAGTGAACCATTGTTGTGCATTGATCTTTTTGTTGTGTTTCTTTCACGAGTATTTGCAGAGATGGATTATAGCACTTTATAATTTGTGTTAATGAAATACACGTTGTATATGGTTATAGGACCAAATCTATAAATCATACAGTCAATTATAAATAAAAAGAAAGAAACATATATAATATTAATGAGCTTCCAATAAATGGAAAGCTCCTGCAGAAAGCTTTGGATTTGTAGGGTATGGGAAATTTGATTCCTTTCTTATTTTGGTGTGTGGTTGCATTTCTGACAGCTAAAGTTTCCTATTCTCAACCTTTAACACATTAATGGCAAACACTCCCATATGAACCTGTTTTGTTACATCTTTTCCTAGAAACAGAAAAAGTATTAAAACAGCATAGAAATGTGGTCCCTTTACGGTACTAGTGCACGTTGACATATATATATATATATATATATATATATATATATATATATATATATATATATATATATATATATATATATATATATATATATATATATATATATATATATATATATAAGAAATTAGACACCAATAAATATTCGAAAGTTAAATACAATCTATAATTTTATTTTAAAATTAATATAAAATAAAATAAATCTTTAAACAAAAAATAATCAATAATATATAATACATCATTTAACTATAATTTGCATTCACATAAATTGCCTATTCACCAATCCATACTTTATTGGAGCTCTTCACTTAATAAACGACGAATTAATATAAATTAAATGTTTCCCGACCACTTAAAAAAAAGTATATGAAAGTAGGAAACTGAAGATTTAGAATTTTAGAAAAAACAAATTAAAAAAATGGATCGCGATATTCCAACGCCAATTTGACAAAGATTTGACAACGCCACGTGTCAAGTTTTAATTGGTCGAATTTGAATGTTTTTTTTAATTTAAAATCTGATTTGGAATAGGTTGAAGTTTGGATTCCGAAACTGCCCTCTTCGTTTTCGAACTCTATCTTCTCTCCTTATCACTGTCTTCTCTCTCCATTTTAGGGATTTGAATTTCATTTCAACTTCTCTCTTCATAGCAGTGTTCTCCCTCCTCCATTTTTGCAGTTGTTTGTTCGTCATCATTGAAAGACCAAGTTAAGGTGTTTCTGGGTTGAGAGGTGAGTTCCTGCACCATTGACAAAGAACTCATGTTGTTGTAATCGATTACAGGGAGCTGGTAATCGCTTACCAGTAGAAAAATCTCCTTTTGTACCGAAAGTTGAAGAGTGCTACCCAGACGTGGCTTAAGCACTCCCCAGGAATATTTTGGATTCGTTATGACTATCTTTTGAAGGTTTTATGGATGGATCATTAATGGAACACTTCAAGTTGGAATACTTCAATATTAAACAAATATAAACGAAATAATGAAGGGTATTGAGTAATGAAAAATTATAACAATATTAAAAAGCACATACATTAATAAAAAAACGTAATGACATTTCACGAAACAACAAGTTTTGAAATGAAAAGATACATAACAGTATACAATGAAATGTAATCTAAGAAGATGGTTGTCGATCAAATTGATTGCAGAAGTTAATAACTTCTTCCTCTACGAGTTGTGCAAAAATTGTCATGAACTTGAACTACCTTGGTTCAAACACCTATAGGTGGTTTTCTCCAATTGAGGTGAGGTGCATAACCCATGCTGTCAACTTTGACCTTTGCTGACTATTTTAATCATAACTTTTTACACAGACCTCCAAATGATGTGATTCTTTTTTATTAGAAAGTAGACTCAAATATCTTTCCAATGACTACTAATTTATAATTTTTGGACACCTGAGTAGGTGCAGTTAATTCCTTAAAGTTAACGTTTTATATATTTCTACCACCTCTAACCTTTGCTGGTTGTTTTGCTCATAACTTTCTCCACCGAACTCCAAATGCGTTGATTCTTGTTTTGTTGGAAAGCTCTTTGAGTCTAGATTCCAACAAAACAAGAATCAAGTCATTTGGAGTTCGGTGGAGAAAGTTAAGAATAAAACAAGTAGCAAAGTTCAGAAAAACAGAGTTGGGGAGCAGTGTTCATCTAGATGGGGAGTACAGTTGAAGTTTTTTACAAATTACCCTTTTTCCTCTGGTAATCGATTACAAGACCCCTGTAATCGATTACCAGAGGAAAAAGGGTAATTTGTATCGAAACTTCAACTGTACTCCCCAGCTAGATGAACACTGCTCCCCATTCTCTATTTTTGTTGAATTTTTCCTTTTTTGAGATGGGTGAGTGAGTTCAATGTTATTCGGGGAGCTCTCTGCACCAATAATGAGGTTAGGTCATTGATTTCTTCAAAATAAAAATGTTCATTTAGGTGGTTTTCTCCAATTGAGGTGATGTGCATAACCCATGCTGTCAACTTTGACCTTTACTGACTATTTTAATCATAACTTTTTCCACAGACCTCCAAATGATGTGATTCTTTTTTTATTAGAAATTAGACTCAAATATCTTTCCAATGACTACTAATTTATAATTTTTGGACACCTGAGTAGGTACAGTTAATTCCTTAAAGTTAACGTTTTATATATTTCTACCACCTCTGACTTTTGCTGGTTGTTTTCCTCAAAACTTTCTCCACCGAACTCCAAATGAGTTGATTCTTGTTTTGTTGGAAAGATCTTTGAGTCTAGATTCCAACAAAACAAGAATCAAGTCATTTGGAGTTCGGTGGAGAAATTTAAGAACAAAACAAGTAGCAAAGGTCAGAAAAACAGAGTTGGGGAGCAATGTTCATCTAGCTCGGGAGTACAGTTGAAGTTTCTGTACAAATTACGCTTTTTCCTCTGCTAATCGATTACAAGACCCCTGTAATCGATTACCAAAAGAAAATGGGTATTTTGTACAGAAACTTCAACTGTACTCCCTAGCTAGATGAACACTACTCCCCATTCTCTATTTTTGTTGAATTTTTCATTTTTTGAGATGGGTGAGTGAGTTAAACGTTATTGGGTGTGCTCCCTGCACCAGTGGAAAAATCCCCTTTTGTACCAAAAGTTAAGGAGTGCTACCCAGACATGGCTGAAGCACTCCCCAACAGTCCTGACGACTGTGTTTTCAAGTTTTTATGGATTGATCCCCCTGTTGGCCATGGTTTAAGGTGTCCATAACAAGCAATTTCGAGTTTGGTGAGTCCTATGTGGATGGAAGACCCACGAAGGTTGTTTATAGGTTGAGAAGTGACGTTCTGCACCATTGTTTATAGGTTGTTTATACGAAAAAACAATACCTTTGGAGAAATGATGCCAACAAAACCACTCGCTAACCAAAGAGGAAGGAACAATGCACCTAAGCGACGAAGGAACAACGGTGTCAGCGGAAAAACGAGAGCTTTGGAGAAATGGCGCACAGAAAGCACTTCAATGGCGGAAAGAGAGAGAGACGACTTCCTCCAAAGACACTGGTGGACCCAAGCGACGGACGAACAACGGTGGACAAAGACACCACTTCAATGACGGAGAGAGTTTCAAAGACTTCAATGACGGAGATAGAATTTTGAAGGATCTTTCGGTGAAGGGGGAGAGAAAGTTTCGAAAAGATAGAGAGAGAGTTTCGAAAATGAAGAAAGAGACTTTTGCAGGGTTTCTGAAAAGCGCCAAAAAGTTTCTGAAAATTATTCCAAAAATGCCCTCCAAAACAAAATGAATCTTTAAACAAAATTTAATAAAAACAACCAATGACAGTGAGACACGTGTTGTTGTCAAATTGTTGTCAAAAATCTGTTGTTGAAGAAACGTTTTCCTAAAAAAATTAATAACTTTCAACTCATTTAGAATACCTTATTCTATGTTGTATAGACTAGAATTTGACCGGTCTCTTCAGTAGAGCTGGTTGAAATCACTTAAAACTTTGACGTGACATGTGTTCTCATTAATGTGAAAGAATAAAAGAAAAATGTTTTTCATCTCTAGTGTTTCTTTCTTTAACTGCTCTGTCTCAAGTTCTTATTAACGATGAAAGATAATATAATTAATAATTCATTAAACTAAGTAGGTTTTTCTTTTTAATTAAATTTTTAATTAAAACCTGGACTTATTATTTAAGAAAACTTTTATTAAATTTAAATAAGAGATTGGTCTCTTATAAATTTGGCCAAAACTACTTAAGGGTTTGAATTAACATATAGATTTATTTAAAGGTATATTCACACCAGTAAACCTAGTAATAAATTTGGCCAATTTATACTTCTTATTACCATAAAAGAAATTGATCAAATTGACCTATTAAACCTACTAAACCTACTAAGCTTTTTAAAATCTAAATAAACCTTGGTTTTTTATAAAAAAAATTAAAAACCTAAAATCTAGCTATTTCAATAAATGAAATTAGTCCAAGCTAAACTGAGACTAGTTAAATTATAGACTTACGGTATTTCACATATTTTTACTTGAACTACATTCTTTTTTACACCATTATACATATTAAATTATTTGGTTCTCGATGGATCATGCCTGAATAAAATATATGTTAAATATAAGAATTCACTCAAAAAGTAATGTCACCGTGGTGTAAGAACTAAACAATCGTAAGGGAGAATCATTACAAGGTGATTAACATTAAACATTATTAAAGCATGCTTCAACTGAAAGTCATGCATGAACAATATCAAGTCCACCAACTAGTCGTATAAACACATGTGTGAACAATATTAAGCCCATCAACTAGTCCTATAAACACATGCATGAACAACAAGCCTACCAATCAGTCCCATAAACACACATAGTAGTAACGACTAAAGGTGAGTTCGCTTAGTACTCTAATATACACTTATCTCACATTAAATACTCATTAAAACATTAGAGCACTTTTTGCAAGTACTTTCTGGTTACGTAATCAACCCAAAGACAAAAGTTAGACGAACAACAATAGTAGGAGTACATAGGATAAATCATGCTCTTATAGGACTACCTCAGTCTTGTAAGAATATTTTGACATCCATTGTGAGGTCGAGGATAGCCCTGTCAAACAACATGTAAACATAATAAACATGGCCAAATCAAAGTGACAAGGACTACATGAAGAACGTGAGAACCACGTGAAACATATGAATATGATATGAGAATTAAGAAGGGAATTTGAATCCATTAAGAGAAAAAAAAAACATACCCCAAGCCCCCTAAGAAACCTAAAGACGGGTCATTAAAGCCCAAGTTCAACAGTTATATATACCATCTTAAATGTGGATCGGGCTTGTATTATGGAAGAAGCCTTAAAAATAGATCTTCTTCCTCCAATGAGACACACTCCTTCACCCATAAATATAGACCAAAGTAGATACTATCAATACCACCACAACTTTGTCACATGACCAAGGATTGCTAGGAATTAAAAGGCAAGATCGAATAACTAGTGCAAATGGAACATTTAAGTCAATTTGTTAAGAAAAACCTTACCCAAGAAGAGTGAACCAACCACCAAGAATGACCACGATAAAGGAGGAACTAGAAGCAATGGAACCCACGGCGCTGGAACAGAGTTTCGACCGCAACGTAGTCCTTTACAGGGGGCAATTAATACCATATGAGGATGCTTTGCAGGAGGTGGCTCCTCTAAGGGTACTCACAAGAAATGTCTTCAAGCTATCAAACACTCTTATGTGGTCAGCATTAAAGGATGAAGCATGCTTGAGATAGATATCCTTCAGCGATGATGACTTCCACATTACAAACACCAACAAAGATGTCCTGATGGTCATTACTGTGGAAGTGTTTGACTTCATTATTGAGAAAACCTTAGTAAATCAGGGTAATTTAGTTGACATCCTATACTAAAGTAATTTCCGGTGGCTAAGCCTTCGAGAATAGTTCTTTCATCACAACATTGAGCAAATAGTAAACTTCTCATGAGAAAGGATCGACATTTGCAAATACAATGACATGGATACAAGGTTTGAAGGAACACATATCTAATACCTTATAATTGATACCAATAAATCGTACAACATCCTCTAGGGGAAACCCTCATTAAACTTGTTAGGGGCAATTGTGTCGACACCTCACCTAACGATGAAATTCCCAATTGATAGGGGGAAATAGTCATAACCTAAGTGGATAAAAAGGCAACCCAAGAAGGCTACACAACCAATTTGAAGTTAGTGTCTGCCTACCATAGGCTGGTAGAAGCAAACTAGGAGTTGATAGTAGTCATGACTAACTTAAACCCTAAAGTCAACGATGATGCTTGGATGGAGCCGAGGGTGGAAGTTATCCTCGTGAGGTTATGAGATAAGAACCAAAATATGATTCTCGAAGGAAATTTAAAACCGAAAGAAGCGTTTTGGCCTGTTAACCAAGAATAAGGACCTTTTTGCTTGAACTACAACTGATATGTTGGGCATTCACCTGTCAATCTTATCACACAAAAGAAGACAAAGTGGGGGAAGAAGAGGACAAAGGCAACAAAAGAATAGACCCAGAAACTCCTTCAAGAAAAATTCATCAGAGAGGTCCAATAATACACTATGTGGTGGCTAGTGTATTACAAGTGAAAAAGAACAAAGTGGCAGATGTGTACAAATTACACATACCTTGATAAAGCTTGCCCGAAATACATTTACCCATTGTCGAGCACCGATAGATACACATGTTTGCGCTCGATAAGGAGAAGGTCATCTTCATTAACAAAACAACAAAATATCGCTATGAAGCGATGTTGTTTGAATTAAGAAACTCAAGAGAAAGATTGATAGACCGGGTATTCCATAATCAAATAAGCTTAAACTTGGAAGTGTATATCGATAACATGGTGGTGAATTTAGATGACATATGCAAACATATAATAGACCTGGAAGAAGTATTCAACCAACTCCATAAGTATAACAAGAGGCTTAACCCTCTTAAATGTGTGTCAGGTATGCACGAAGGAAAATTTATGGGTTTATACTCATCAATAGGGGTATATCAACCAACCCCAATAAATGTCAAGCAATCACAACAATGAGGATTCCAAGGAGCTTGAAAGAAGTTCAACGATTAGAAGGTAAGTTAATGTCCTTCTCAAGATTCCTTCCTAGATTAGCCAACCACATCAGACTTATCCTAAAAGTCATTAAGAAGGCTGAAAAGTTTGTATGGGATGAAAACTTAGAGAAAGCCTTTGCTAGAATGAAGGATGCCCTGACCTCCCCTATGGTCTTAAGTAAGTTAGAACCATCTAAACCGTTGCAAGTCAACTTGTTGGTATCTTCAGAAGCGCTCAGTGCCATCTTCATCTAAAGAGATAGCCAACAAAAACCGATATACTTTATCAACAGAGTACTCCAAGAAGTGAAGACTTGATACTACCTTATTGAGAAAATGGCTTTAACATTGGTCCATAAGGCTAGGTGACTATGACCATACTTCAGACACTAGGTCATAGTTAGGAAGGATGACCCTATACATAGAATCATTAGAAAACTAGAATTGGTTAGACGAATGATATCATGTTTAATCAAGTTGTCAAAATACATATTGAGATACACACCAAGAGGACATAGCAAGGTTAAGTGTCTTGTTGATTTCATCTATGAATTGCATGAAGTAATAAGCCTTGTTAGTGTTGAGTGGACTCTTTATCTAGACAACTCGGGAAATTGCACAGGTAGTGGAGCAAGGATAGTACTAGAGGGTCCCAAAGGGATAAAAGTCGAGCAATCGTTACGTTTTTAGTTTAAGAGCTCCAACAACCAAGGCAAGTACAAAACAATGATAGTCAAAATATTGCTAGCACTAAACATGAACATACAAGAGGTGATGTGTCATAGTGACTCTCAATCTCATGATTGGTCACATAAAAGACTAGTTCTAATTAAAGTGATAATCGATTATCCTGAGTGATAATCGTTTATTTGCACGTCCTACACAATATTAAACAAACACTAGTGGAAAAACAGCGTATAATGTCACGCATTCAACGTCATAGCACTCAATATCCAACGTTAAAAATGACTGGTGGCATTTTCATAAATAAATTGAATCGCTCCACGCCAATTACTAAAATAGTGCGTTGTCTAAAATGTGTTATCGTCAAACAAGAAGCTTATCGACGTAATCTAAAATGTATTAACGTCAATGACCTTAGAATCACATAATGTCAACTTAAGAAACATCTGACGTTCAATTTATATTAAAAAAAATAACGAAATAGTGGTTTGCTTCCAGTAGTATTACTCATACCCCCACATTTGACGTCAACCATGACAAATATTAGACGTTTTATATGCCAGCATGAAGCCAAAGAGTAAATTCCTTTTTTATTCTTTATTTCTTTTCTTTTATAAACCAAACAAAACGTCCCACATCTTATGGGGTCGACGTTTAAAACAATACAGAACGTCGTACAAGTTGGGGTTGGACGTACTGGTCGTAATCACATAACGTCCCTAAGGAAGCAACCGACGTCCAATACAATATAAATAAATACTAAATATTGATTTAATTAATATGACGTCAACTGTAACAAAAGAAGGACGTTGTATATTACAACTAGCAGTTATTTGTTTATTTTTCGTTTAAATCAACCCATAAAATGTTAGCTTTATATTGTCTTAGACGTTTTGTTATTTAGTTCCTTTTTTATTATTTTTTCTTTTTCTTTTAAACCAATCACATAACGTTGAATTCTTCTTCGCGTTGGACGTTGTATTTTCCAGAAATTATGTTTTTAATTTTTTCTTCTAAACCAAACGGAAAAAACGTCCTTGTACTCGTGGCTTTGACGTTTTATTAAGCGGAGGAAGCGACATATCAAGTCAAATTATGTGGGGATTTGGCTTTGATGTGTACTCGCGTATAACGTCAAAGTTCAACGTCCCATAATAGAACAAACAACATTAACAAGAACCTCAGTCCCTCTTTTTTTTCTTTTTTCTTTTAAACCAACAAAAGAATGTCGAACTCTTTCACCAATTCGACGTTTTTTTGCCACAAATAATTTTTTTTCTTTTAAACCAACCAATACGTCAGATGCCCAAGGAATCTGACGTTTATTGTTCGATTAAAAGAAAAAAGAATTAAACCAAAAAGACACTTTGGAAGTCTGAAGAAATTGACGTCAACCTCTTCGTTTCTAGCAGCAAACTGCATTTTCCCATATATCATTTAAGTAGATTGTCTTTTATTATTGAAGCCCATATCAGGCCCATATCAGGCCTTTCCCAACAGTAATTATTTATGTAGACTTCCATTTACAAAATTTCTTGTAACAACTCTAAGGTTTCTTTGTGTTAACTTGCAACAACTCCTAGGCCTTTCAAAACGCTACAACTTCCATTCATAAAATTCATAAACTTTATCAAGGAATTTCAAAAACAAACCCTACAGAGGACGTCGAATATTTCCAAAATCGACGTGTTATTGGAGGTTAAAAAGGAAAAATAAAAATAATAAAAAGGAGAAACCTTTGTACTACATTTTATTATTGAAGCCAAAGGTCACCACCCCACATCAAGCCAAAGGAAATTATTCTTTTTTTCTATAAATACAATTTCGGAGCCTTAGATAACCCGTAGACATCCATTTATAAAATTTCTGCTATGAACTCCATCTGTTAATTTTTTTTCTTTGTGTTTTCTGTTATCTCCTTCAAGGACACAAAAAAGCTTCAAGGAGTATAGAAAACCAAAGGAAAAGGTTGATAGATTTGGATTTTGAATCCTTTCAAAACGTTACTCCTCCTTCACTAAACTACAAAACTTTCGTAAACAAATTCATGTTAACTTTTTTCGTTGGTTTGTTATCGATTCCTCTACTAAACAAAGAAATTTCTTTGTTAACGATGAACGCATGGTAGCAAACCAGAGGAAAATGTTAACTTATGAATTTAAAACAGACTCAATTCAAAAAAATTCTTCTATATTTTAACAGAGAAAAAGGTTGAAAGATTTGGATTTTGCACTCTTTCAAAACGCTACAACCTCCATTCACAAAAATCCTTCTACATTTTAACAATCCTACGAATCTTTTCGTGGTTTGATTTTCATTTTTTTCGTATGTTTAGTGTTATTATGTTTTTCTTTTGTTTCATTTCCATTTATAACCTACGTAATAATGGATTTCTTTTAGAAATCCTTCAAATAATTTTACATCAAATACTGAAGGAAATTGGCGTCCCTATGTATTTCCCAAATAACGTGGACGTCGAGTGGTGTCAATATTGGACGTGTATCCCTTTGTTTTAACGTAGCATTTATTATGCCCTGCCAACAGTCTTTTCCCATATACATGGACGTCTAGTGGTGCTAGTATATGACGTGGATCTCTTCGTTTCTAACACAACATTTATCAAGCCCAACCAACTGAGTTTTTCCATATAAAGCTGGACGTTCTATTTGAATTTAAAAAGGATAAATAAAAAAAGGGAGTGACCTTTGGGTTTTGGTTAACGAATAATGTCACATGCCCAAGAAATTGGACGATTATTGTTGGTTTAAAGGAAAAAGAAATAAAAAGGGAGTAATCTGGCTGACATAATACGTCGAAGTCTGAAGAATGACGTTAACCTCTTCGTTTCATAACTTTTCTATTAATATTATGTCGAGTAGCTTTAATCAATTACAATCATACAAGTGATTTAATCAAATTAAACAATTCAATCAGCATTGACTGATGTTATTGCCAAAAGAGAATTTTATTAGTATTCAAAAGATGATTACAAACAGCAAAACAAAAGATGGCTTAAGAAGCCACTGATTACAAAATTAAAATCAAACAACGAAAATCCATATTCTTCTGTTGTAGAATTATTGTTGATCCCTTTCTGGTTGTTCACATCACCTTCCTTTCCATTTTGTCGGTGATTTTTCAATCCTTAGAGTCTTTTGTCAATGACTGTGTCAACTTTCAATTTACTTGAGCCCCAAGAATCTTTTTAGCGATGCTGACATACAAAAGATGATTACAACCAACAAAACAAAAGATGGCTTAAGAAGTCACTGATTACAAAATTCAAATCAAAGAACGAAAATCCATATTCTTTTGTTGCAGTCAGCTTTGAATTTACTTGATCCCTAAGAATCTTTTTGAGCGATTCTGACATACAATCTATTTTCACCGCATAACCATCTAGCCCACTCATCTTCTTCAGTTTTTGTCGAATATGTTTTGTTTGCACTCCAAGAATCAGATATGGGATAGACTTGCTTATGATCATCATTTTTTATCTTGGTGAATCCAATAAGTCCTCATGACCAATCCAAATTTGAAAGAGAAAGCCTTCTTTGCTGATCGGTTGATAAACGACAATCCCAATCCAAACCTCTTTGATCAGCTTCATATCAACCCCCTTGACTTTGTTACAAAATGTTTCATCACTCATCTTTAAGTTGGAGTAGAACACGCTCACCAGTTTCAGATATCTGTGAGAAACCACGGTTTTAATCTTCCTTAGAATAAAAAGCTTCTGTCAAATGTCTTCATCACTAATCCAACCTGTAGGATTAACATTCCTTGCAATTCGGGCAACCTTCCATTTTGTTCTTGATGATGATGAAGAAGCCATTTCTGATCAGATTCTGGAACGTCTTTCACATTTGTAGGGTTTGTAACTCTTTAGTTTAGAAAACACTGAGTGTGTTTCTAAATCTAGTATTTATAAAGTTCTGCATCAAATCTTATCAATTTTAGGCCCAACTAAAATTTTCAATCTTATATATCCGGTTGAAGTTGAACTCTGACAATATAAGGATTGACTTGAAGGGCGACGAATTTCTAAAGGGTTCGACGTTTTATTATGCGGAACTCTGACAATATAATTTTCAATCTTATATATCCCAATAAAATAATTTCAGCAACGACGAATTTCTACAGGGTTCGACGTTTTATTCTCTGACAATATAAGGATTGAATTGATGGGCACTAGAGTAGTTGTGCGCATTAGTGGCTCCCATCATTTTCTTTAAATATAGTTTCGGATCCTTTGGAACTACACTTTGAAAACCTACACTACAGAGCTTCCATAACCAAATTCATGTTAACTTTTTCCTTAGGATCGCCATCAATTCCTCTACTAAACGATGACATTTCTTTGTTAACGATGAAGGCATGGTGGAAATCCTGGGGAAAATGTTAACACTTATGAATTTCAAAAACATTCTCCATTGTTTTTCTGTTTTTTTATTTAATTCCTATTTTTTTTAATGTAGTTTCTTATTCATGTAAAATCCTGAGGAAAATGTTAACACTTATGAATTTCAAAAACATTCTCCATTGTTTTTCTGGTTTTATTATTTAATTCCTGTGTTTTTTAATGTAGTTTCTTGTTCCTGTGTTTTCTTTATATACAGTTTCGAATCCATTGGAACTACCCTTTGAAAACCTACACTACAGATATAGGACGTTGAATAGAAATTGAATTCGACGACAAACTTTAACAGGGAAATTAAAAGTTAAGAAACTTCAAGGTTTAAAAATGAATACTTCTGCAGGCAAATAAACCGTCATATAGTTTTATTAAATCTATCATGTATCATTGTTAGAAACAAAATTCTTAAACCCTTCCTGTAAATGTCTAAATCATGTTCTCAGATGGCTTCTTCATTTTCACAGCGTGGAAAAAAGGTTGCACACCTTCTAAGAAATGCTAGTCCAAATGGGTGGATCAGTGACGACGAAGAACGATACAAATTTGGATGTTACAGAAAACTCTTCAAGGTGGTCCCTTACAAGTTCTTGGATGTGGAATTATTCAGAAGGGAGAGGTTTATCTTTCAAGAATGACTCATAGATGTTGGTCTTCTAAAATTTGTAGAAATGACTGGTGATTGCTATCTTGACCTGGTATAGCTCTTTTGCCACAATCTGAAGGTTGTCGATGGTGTTATATGCTCTCGGGTGAAAGGTGTCGATATTAAAATTGATGACGAAATATGGCTATCTTTTACTGGTCTCAAAGTAGAAGGCTTCATGTCTCATGAAAGAAATTCTGAACTCAACCAATGGACCAACAAGAAGAAAATTTATAAGGAATATCTGAGAAGTCCAATAAGGCTACCAACCAATCCAGATTTATTTTTGGTTCATGCCATAAAAACCCGGATACCAACCAACTGCGTTGCTGTCATGAGTGAGCACATGACTAAAATTGCAAGTAGTCATGGATATATTCTGCCATATGGTGTTTTTATCAGCCGTGTATTGAAGCATCATCAAGTTGATCTTATTGGTGAAAAAAAAATTTGGTGCACCGAATCAAATGAAATAGGAAAAGCAGCATTGAGACATAATGGTCTAAAGAAAACAAAAGATGGTTGGGTGTTCAAGGATGTTGACGAAACTCCTTCTACCTTCACTCCACAGGCTGAGTTTGAAAGATTTGTTGTGGATCAGTTTTGAATGCTTCCAACAAGAATTTCAAAAGTTGAAAAATCTTTGATCATGATTCACAAGAAATCATATGAAGACAATGTTCTCATAACTCCCCCAGCAAGTGAATCTGATGATGAAGACGACACAACAGAAGTTGAGTCTATGGAGACATCTGACTCAGATTAGAAAGAAGAGTCCATTTTAGTTTATTTTTCTGAAATTAATGTAATATTTTAATATATTTTAGTATATTTTCGTATGTTTGAACTCTATTTGAAATTTTAATATATACTTTTCATGGTTATATTTTCATATTTTCCTTTGTTTAATGTTATTATTTTTTTTTTAAAATCCTATAAGTTTTTTTACGTCCAATTCTTAAAAACATCGACATTTTAAAAGATAAAAATAGGAAAAAATGAATGTTACGTCGCATATTGTAAAAGTTGACGTCAAAGATCAAGTCCATTTTTATAAATACACTTGAGCATCCTTGATCTAGTCCTCCACTCATAAAATTTAGTCATAACTTGTCATCTGATATCATATTTTTTATGGTTCCTCATAGCTCTTCCAAGGTCACAAAAGTTAGGGTGACACATGAAAGAGCTATAGGAGACATAAAAAATAAGTTAACAGATTTGGATTTCGTTCCAAGTAGTTCAATTTCATTCATATTCATAGTGATTACAATCAGATTAGAAGCAAAATAGACACAGAACATAAACACAAAACCAACTCCACACTAAAATTCTAAGCCTCTATTCTAATTTAGAATATTTCCATTGAATCCTCCTCACTAGACTCTTCACTTGAATCTTCAATTAGAGAATCATTTTTATTCTTTTTCTCATGCAAAGCGTCTATCTTCTATTCAAGTCTCCTGAGTTTTTCAACAACAAATATTTCAAAATTGGTTTCAGGGACGAAGTTGGTGCGGTCTTCATTTAATGCAGGTGTGCTTCCAGAACTTTGAACCATATTCTCTTCATCCTTGAAGCACCATCCCTTTGTGGTCTTCACAAGGCCAATGGAAGTCAAGGTGTTTCGATTTATCACATTTGAGCAGTTACAAGAGCATTTCTTTTCACCACTAACATCCACACCTTGAAGGGTCAGGATTTTGCTTATAAACACAACATATGGTAGATGTCGTGCATGTTTGGTTCCTACATCAATCATATGATCTTCTATTACTTCCACCCAATTGGTAGGAACATCATTCTTGATGGCATACAATAGAAAAACATCTTCAGTTGTCATTCTGTCTTGTACTTGTACAGGTCGAGCAGGTAAAATCACTCAAGCAAGAATGTGTGCTATTATCTTTTCTTCTTTATTCAGTCCCTCATGCACATATAATCTTTCAATTGTGTATCTCCCAGGAAACCTTAACTAGTTATTGTACACGTCCTTTTTCTTCAGCCATCTGTTTGTTTCTGAGTACCGTAAGTGAGAGAATAACCCTTCGGCTTTTAATCCAACAAGTTGAAACCAGACATCATTGTCAATGTGAACAATTACTCCTTTTACTCCAGAATGAAGGACACCATCTATGTTTCTCATATTGTTGTAGAAGACCCTTACTTAGTCAGGGTACCAATCACCCTTCATCTAGACAAGTGTAGAGAGACCTTGAGTTTCAATCCATTCCTGGAAGTGAAATCCCTCCTTTTCAAATAAGTCGAGGTTCATATATTTGTGAGGAACAATAAGTTTAAAATTCATCTTCCTCAAAAACTCTAGACGAGTCTCCTCATCACTATTCCACCCGGAGAGATCAGCATTTCTTGCAGCCACAACAGCCTTTCCTCTGTCTGTTGAAGGATGTGATAAAGAAGCCATTTGAATTTGGATACCAGATAATTTTCCTCAGTATTAGGGTTTACCAATATAGGAACAACTCAGTGTACATAAGATTTTCAAATTCAGTGTATATAAGGCTGCGCAACGTCACGCGTTCAACGTCAAATAAAATAACAGCCAATGTAAACAATAATCGGTGGCATTGTTGTAAATAAATTCAGTGAAAAAGTAAAAAAAATCTATTGTGCTTTTGACCAAAAGAACGTCGAATATCTACAAAGATTGGACGTTAAAGTGAGAGTTTAAAAGGAAAAAGAAAAAGTAATAAAAAATGGAGCGAATTTTGGCTTTTGGATGAAGATTAAAATGTCAGTACCATCCGAACTTGACGTAACATTCTTGTCACACAATTAATCTTCCCAACCACTCCAATGCCCTTCACGTTGATAAATAAGTAGACCCATTGAAAACCTATCCCACATAACTTTGGTAATCAAATTCATGTTATCTTTTTTCTTGGGTTTTCCTTCTTTGTTAACCATGAAGGCATGGGGGAAAACACAGGAAAATGTTAACACTTATGAATTTCAAGTAGACCCTTTCAAAACCTATCCTACATTACTTCTGCAACCAAATTCATGTTAACTTTTTCCTTTGGTTTTTTTTTTACTTCCTGGTTTTGGTTATAATGTCTTCCATCATCTTTGGTCTTCCATTTAGATTAAGTGCTTTGTAAGAGAAGATTTCCTTTTGAAATCCTCTAAGTTATAGGACGTCGGTGATCCTAAAAAGAAGACGTCAATCACTAGGCCTTTGCATCTAATGCACCCAATATTCGACATCAACTTTATAAATTTAACTTGTCTTGGAGTTGTTTCCATCATAAGAAATCAAATAGCTCTGAAATATAATGGTAGAAGACAACTTCAAGACAATTTAAAAAACGATTCATACATTGTTGAATGATGAAGTTGAACATCTTCTTTATATAATTATTTTAGATCATAAAATTGTTTCAGCATTAAACATATTGTGAACCATTTTTCATTTCCTAAGCGCTTCCCTTTCAGTAAGATAACTTAATCATTTCTGTACTATAAAAAGAATTTTGTTGACTTGAATTTCAAAGGCCACCTTCATATGAACTGAGACCTGAATACGGCACTTTGAAATTCAAGTGAGCAAATTGCAATTTGAGGAACAGAAATGCTTCGAAATCTAAGGAAAAGAAAACACAAAGGGAATAAAAACCATGAATCCTAATATGTTGATAAGAGAAACGGGATGGTAGGGATTACACGAAATTTAAGCTATATTTATAGATGAAATGACGACGTTCAAACATCATTCAGTGGAAAGTAATACATCTCTTTTGATTCAGATAAGAACTAATTGGCGTCCAGCCCCCAACAAAAGACGTGAAAAACATCGTCGGACGTGCTATTGAATGATTAAAAATGAAAAAGAAAAAATATTAAAAATTAGATGATCCGTTAACGAAAATTAAATCATTATAAAAGCAGTATATTGTGTAATTATGATTAGAAATTGCCACATTGTATGAACGTCGAAGCCCCGCCAAATTCGACATTTAAACATCATTCATTGAAAAAGTAAAAAATCTCTTTGGATTCTGATATTATCTCCTTTGCTGACTAAACGAAGACATTTTTATGATAAATATTGATATAAGACGTCATTGATCACAAATATTTGACACAATCTCTAGACTTTTTGCATGTATTGCAGTCAACACTCGACGTGAATCGGATAAATTTAATTTGTATTGCAGTTGTTTCCACCATAAGAACTAATTGACGTCCAGCACCCAACAAAAGACATTAAAAATATCGTTGGAAAATGCACACCATTAATGCCCCACTACTCCACAGAGTCGGACGTGCCATTGAATGAATAAAAATTAAAAAGAAAAAAGTACTAAAAATTAGATGATCCGCGGAGCAAAATTAAATCATTTTAAAAGTAGTACACATGATTAATTTCCTGAACATCGAACCCCACAGAATTCGACGTTTAAACATCATTCACTGAAAAAGTAAAAAATCTCTTTGGATTCTTAAGAACTCCTTGCTGACTAAATGTAGACATTTCTATGATGAATAATGATATAGGATATCCTCGAGCACAAATATTTGACATTAACTTTCTAAACGTCGAAGCCCCGCCGAATTCAACGTTCAAACATCATTCACTGAAAAAGTAAAAAATCTCTTTGGATTCTTATTCCTTGCTGACTAAACGTAGACATGTCATTGAGCAGTCTTTCGCATCGAATGCACTCAACATTCGACGTTAACATTATAAATTTAATTTGTCTTGGAGTTGTTTCCAGCATAACAAATCAAATAGCTCTGAAATCTAATGGTAGAAGACAATTACAAGACAATTTAAAAAACGATTCATACATAGTTGAATGTTGAAGTTGAACATCTTCTTTATATAATTATTTTAGATCATAAAATTGTTTCAGCATTAAACATATTGTGAACCATATTTCTTTTTCCGAAGCACTTTCCTTTCAGTAAGATAACTTAATCATTTTTGTACTGTAAAAAGCATTTTGTTCACTTGAATATCAAAGGCCACCTTCATATGAACTGAGACATGAATGAGGCACTTTGACATTCAACCGAGCAAATTGCAATTTAAACACCAGACATGTTTTGAAATCTAAGGAAAGGAAAATGCCAAGGAGCTAAAAAACATGAATCATAATATGTCCAATACGGAAACAGGAAGCAAGGGATTACGTGATGGATGCAATATATATAGTTGAACCGATGACGTACATCGTGTAATTATGCTTACTGACTATCTTGTCTGAATGTCGAAGCCCCTCCGAATTCGACGTTCAAACATCATTCAGAAAAAAACAACTAATTTGAGTTTGATTCATATAAGAACAAATTGATGTCCCGCCCCACAAAAATTGTCTTCTTTTGAATCACCTGCGAAGAAGGTGAGATTTGGAGGGCTTGAAGTTAAAAATTTTGATTGTGCCCCTCTATGTTCATATAATTCCACTCTCAATTTTGCTAAGTTAATATAATCGATTCTAAGTAATAAAGAATCGATTCAAAGTTTTATAAATTAAGAAATGCAAATAATGTTATTCATAGTATTTTCCTAATAATGTTATTCATAGTATTTTTTTATATCATAATCATTTATACTAATAACTAATTACAATTATTAAATTATTCAAAATAATTTATCTCAATGTGGCCAATAAAAGTTGTTCCGAGAGTTCGTTTGATCTTTGATCGTCGTCGACCTTTTAAATTTGAGTTTTTTATAAATGCTTATGTGGTAGTCGTGATCACTCCATTTCAAATGTACAGACCAATAAAATAGTGATATAGTATATTGTCAAAAAAGTTTTTAACATATAGTTGGTTCCTAAAAAAATTTTTGTTGTTCCTAGAATTCGGACAAATCTCTTTCATGACCTTGCTCGTCCGTCTCGACTTTTTTAAATTTTACTTATGGTTCATAAGACAAAGATGGAAACGCCACAATATAGGCATAAATGTTTAAGGCACCTAATTAAGCAACCCTAAAAGAAATATTTGCCACAAAGATGTTAATCTTTGATAAGAATCAGAGAACCAAAAACCAAAAGAATCCTCTCTCAACATTGCAAATGCAAATTTATGACTTCCAAAATGTCTACATATGTATTTGGCGTCCCTATATATAGGTATAAATGTTAAAGGCACCTAACAAAACCCTAAAAGAAAGATTCACCACAAAGATATTAATCTTTGATAAGAAAAATACAATTTTTTTTTTAACATATCGTTGGTCCCTAAGAAAATTTTTGTTGTTCCTAGAATTCTGAAAAATCTCTTTGATGACCTTGCCCGTCCGTCTTGACTTTTTTAAATTTTACTTATGGTTCATAAGACAAATATGGAAACGCCACAGTATAGGTATAAATGTTTAAGGCACCTTAGAAACTCTAAATTAAATATTTGCCACAAAGATGTTAATCTTTGATAAGAATCAGAGAACCAAGAACCAAAAGAATCCTTTCTCAACATTGCCAAGTACCTAAGAAACCTTAAATGTTTAAGGAACCTTTAGTCTTAATCTCCAAACATTCATTTTGGGTCAACCAGTCTCCACCGTCAAACTTAATCTACCTTAATCTTCGACCCAACCCATTATGCTTAATTTTTGGTCTAGATTTGTCTAACTATTCCCCATACACACTGTCTCTTCTCGATATTTGACCTGGTATGATGCATCTCTATTGTTAACTTGTCTAAATATTTTTGGATAACTGTACTTTGACAACATTTTTTTCTAACTGACCTATCTTCATTTTTGTCCAAAATATTCTATCTTAACACCTTTAGTTTATCAGTCAACTTATTTTTTTCTCAAACTTAAGGTATTATAATTTAAAAATCAATCAAAGTCTTTTAGTATAATCATACTTATATTTAGCCTAAAACATTCGTTTCAAATTACTTTAAATAATATAATAATATTTATTACGATTTTAATTATTGTGATCTATAACTAAATTCAATTCTCATAAAATATTATTATTATTATTTTCCATATGAAATTAAATTAATATTTTAAACAAATAAAATTGTATTCTCTTTAAATTTCACCGACGAAAGCACAGAGAAAGAAGAAAACCTCGAATATCGATAACGTTGGATTTCTAATGGGAGGTTATCTTAAAATGTAAATATTATATTGAAATATAATGATAATGGGAGGTTATGAGCGATTTTATAAAGGAAAAAAGAAAAATAGGATGGCGGGAGGATGAAGAAGAAAACGTCGAATATCCCTAAACTTGGACGTCTTTTTCTAACTTTGTCTTCTGACTGACAATTAGTACGTCGATGCCCTCTATAATTCGACATCTCCTTTCTATTTTTTAAGCAGAGAAGTTATGCAGTTAAGAAGTCGAGATTGTGAAAGACGTTCCTAGAATTCTATTCAGAAATGGCTTCTCCATCGTCATCATCTAGAGGAAAAGAGAAGGTTGCCCGGGTTACAAGAAACGCAAGCCCATCTAGATGGATAAGTGATCGAGACACGCAAGCAAAGTTTTTATACTAGTCACATATCAAAAATGCAGTTCCTCACACTATCTGGACCTGCAATTGTTCAAGAACGAAGGGTTCCTTTTTCAAGAATGGATTGCATATCAAGGGCTTACTGATTTTGTGCAGATGAAAGGGCACTGTTATCCAGATTTGGTAAAGGTTTTCTACACAAACCTGAGGGTTGTAAATGAGGTCATTCACTCAAGGGTCAAAGGTGTTAACATTACTATTGACGATAATGTTTGGTCAGATACTGCTAGACTGAAAACTGAAGGTTTGGATTCTCATATCCGTGATTTTGAGTCAAACATATTTTTAACAAAGAGAGCTATATATATAAACTACTTAAGATATCCACGAAGGTACACGGTTGATAAGCAGTACCTACATGATGGCTTAAACAAGGAGGAGAAAATGATTGCTTATGTCCTGACTCGGCTACTACTGCCTGGAAGATTGAACGAGGACAGAATGTCAACAGAAGATGTATTTCTGTTGAATGCTATCAAGACTAGAATCCCAACCAACTGGGTTGCGGTACTAAAACATCACATGATGGCTACAGGAGATGATTATGCACGCAAATTGCCATATGGAGTATTTATCAGCAAGGTGTTGGAACTCCAAGGAGTATATGTATATGAAGAAGAAAGAATTGTGTGCAAAAGGTCAGAAGAAATTGGTATACCAAGTCTGTCATCTATTGGATTGAAAAATACTGTGAATGGATGGTTCTTCATTGATGAGTAAACTGTTGGAAGTCCACCTACTCTTGATCAAGATCATACTGAAGATTCTAATGAGGAAGATTCAATGAAATCTTCTTGATAATTATTTTAGACCGTACTTTTCCATGTTTTTTGTTTTTTATTTTGTAATCATGCTAGTAAGCCACCTATGGTTTCTGTATTTCTTTCGGTTTTATATTGAAATGAAATGAATATTTTAATTTAGTAAACGATCTTTGAATTGTGAATGTTAATTGTGATGTATGTGGACTAACCCTTCATGTCATTAATTTGAAGTTAAGAGCTCCCCATTAATGCTCCCATCATATTTCAATTCCCTTCACGTCATTGCCCCGCTGCCTTCGACGTTCTATGAGAGGGGAAAAACAAAATATATCCAAATGTACGGTACATTTTGATCCAGTGAAATGTACTTCATCGAAATGTACAGTTTGATCCAAATGTACGTCAATTCCCAGCCGCATTTGACGTTAAACCATCATTCAGTGAAAAAGTAATAAATATATTTAGATTCATTTTAGATGCTGTGTTTTAAGGGGGTATAGGACGTCGTTTATCACATAAAATGGATGTGAACAATGAATAAACTCCAGGTCTTTGCAACTTATGGACAATTTAAAAAGATAGCTCTGAAATCTAATAGAGGAGTGCAACTTATGGACAATTTAAAAAAGAATCATACAATTTTAAATGATGGAGTTGAATAACATTTTTATATAATTATTTCATATCTCAAAATTGTTTCAGCATTAAACATATTGTGAATCATATTTCTTTTTCCTAAGCACTTCCCTTTCAATAACATATGTTAACCATTTTTGTACTACAAAAACATTTTGTTAACTTGAACTTGAAAGGGCTCCTTCATATGAAATGACGATGAATGAACCACTTTCAAGTTAAGTTATCAAATTGCAATATGAAGAACAAAAATGCTTAGATATCTAAGAAAAAGAAAATGCAAAGGAGATAAAAAAACATGAATCCTAATATGTTCAATACAGAAAAAGGAGGCAGGGATTATGTGAAATGAAAGTTATATTTATAGATGAACTGATGACGTACCTCGTGTAATTGTGCTTAGTAACTGCCACACTCCGCATTCGACGTTCAAACATCACTTAGAAAAGGATCAATAAATTTCATTTGATTCATTTAAAAACAAAATGACGTCCCGCTCCCCAGAAATTGTCTACTTTTCAATCACCCGCGAAGAAGGGGATATTTGGAGGGCTTGAAGTTAAAAAGTTTGATGTGCCACTCTATATTCATATAATTTCACTCTCAATTTTGCTAAGTTAATATAATCGATTCTAAGTAATAAAGAATCGATTCAAAGCGTTATAAATTAAGAAATGCAAATGAGTTTTTAATGATTATTTATGGTCATATTAATGACAATGTGACTTGATATTGATCATATGTTTGTTAAAATACTAAAAAGCGAAAAAATAATGCATGAGAGAGGTCAAATTTGTTTTTCTAATAATGTTAATCATAGTATTTTTTTATATCATAATCATTTATACTAATAACTAATTATAATTATTAAATTATTCAAAATAATTTATTTCAATGTGGCCAATAAAAGTTTTTCTAAGAGTTCGTTTGATCTTTGATCGTCGTCGACTTTTTAAAATTCGAGTTTTTTATAAACGCTTATGTGGTAGTCGTGATCAGTCCATTTCAAATATACAGATCCATTTCTTTCATGTCCTGGCCCGTCTGTGTCGACTTTTTTAAATTTTTTCAGGAGGTTCATAAGACAAAGATGGAAACACCACAATATAGGTATAAATGTTTAAGGCAACCTAAGAAACCTATAAGAAATATTTACCACAAATATGTTAATCTTTGATAAGAATCAGAGTTGTAAACAAAGAACCAAAAGAATCCTCCCTCAACGTTGCAAATGCATATTTATGACTTCCAAAATGTCTACATATGTATTTGGTGTCCCTATATATAGGTATAAATGTTTAAGGCACCTAAGAAACCCTAAAAGAAATATTTTCCACAAAGATGTTAATCTTTGATAAGAAAAATACAATTTATTTTATTTCCTATACTAATTATTATTCTGGAGATCGTCCTCTATCCTACCTTTGGCTCGGGTCAGCCCATCCCTACCTTTGGCTCAGGCCGACCCGTTTCGACCTTCAACTTATGTTAGTTTGTCTGGACCTTAAGTCTTAATCTCCGAACATTCATTTTGGGTCAACCAGTCTCCACCGTCAAACTTAACCTGCCTTAATCTTCGACCCAACCCATTATGTCTTACTTTTTGGTCTAGATCTGTTTGACTATTCTCCATACACGCTGTCTCTTCTCGATCTTTGACTTGGTGTGATGCATCTCTATTGTTAACTTGTCTAAATATTTTTTTTCTAACTGAGCTATCTCAATTTTTGTCCACGACATTTTATCTTAATCTTTAGTTTATCAGTCAACTTAATTTTTTTCTCAAACTTAAAGTATTATAATTTAAAAATCAATCAAAGTCTTTTAGTATAATCATACCTTTCTTTAGCCTAAAACATTCATTTCAAATTACTTTTAATAATATAAAAATATTTATTATGATTTTAATTATTGTGATCTATAACTAAAACACAATTCTCATAAAATATTATTATTATTATTTTCCATAATAAAATTAATATTTTAAAGAAACAAAATTTTATTCTCTTTAAATTTCACCGACAAATCGTTCTTATGTTTTATAATATCTAAATATTACAAGATAAATTTAAACAAATTTATATAATATATAAAAAAATTGTAAATCTTATCTTAAAATATAAAGGTAATGGTGGGTTATGGGAGGTTTATAAAGGAAAAAAGCATAGAAAAGGGCGGGAGGCTGAAGAAGAAAACCTCGAATATCCATAACGTTGCATTTTTAATGGGAGGTTATCATAAAATGTAAATCTTATATTAAAATATAATGGTACTGGGAGGTTATGAGAGTTTTAAAAAGGAAAAAAGAGATGCGAGGATGAAGAAGAAAACGTCGTATATCCGCAAAATATGACATATCCTTTGTCTTTTGTCAAACTCTTTGTCTTCTGGCTGACAATTAGTACGTCAAAGCCTAGAAAAATTCGACGTAACCATTATATATTTTAAGCTTCGAAGTTGAGAAGTTAAAAACTACTAGATTGTGAAAGACGTTCCAAGACTTCTATCCAGACATGGCTTCTTCATCATCATCACCTAGAAGAAAAAAGAAGGTTTCCCAGGTTACAAGAAATGCAAACTCATCTGGATGGATAAGTGATCAAGAGATCCGAGGAAAGTTTTTATTCTGGAGAGTTATGAAATATGTAGGTCCTCACAAGTATCTAGACCTGCAATTATTCAAGAAATAAGGGTTCATTTTTCAAGAATGGATTGCATATCAAGGGCTTACTGAGAGTTGTAAATGGGGTCATTCACTCAAGGGTCAAAGGTGTTAACATTACTATTGACGATAATGTTTGGTCACATATTGCTGGACTGAAAGCTGAAGGTTTGGATTCTCATATCCGTGATTCTGAGTCAAACAGATGGCTAACAAAGACAGCTATATATATAAACTCCTTAAGATATCCACGAAGATACATGGTGGATAAGTAGTACCTACATGATGGCTTAAACAAGGAGGAGAAACTGATTGCTTATGTCCTGACTTGGCTACTGCTGCTTGGAAGATTTATCGAGGACAGAATGTCAACAGAAGATGTATTTCTATTGAATGCTATCAAGACTAGAATCCCAACCAATTGGGTTGCGGTACTAAAAGACCATATGATTGATGCATGTCATAAATATGCACACTAGTTGCCATATGGAGTATTTATCAATCAGGTGTTGATACTCCAAGGAGTAGATGTATCTCAAGAAGTCAGACTTGTGCGCAACAAGTCACAAGAAATTGGTATACTAAGTCTGTTTTCTATTGGGCTGGAAAGGACTGTGAATGGATGGTTCTTCAAAGATGAGCTAACTGTTGGAAGTACACCTACTCCTGCTGTAGATCATAGTGCCTTCATTCCAAAAATTGATTTTGAGAAATATGTTGTTTATCAATTTGGGAAGAAGTCTGAAAGGGATGAGAGAGTTGAAGATACTTTTTTCAGATGGGAGAAGAAGGGAAACAAGAATGGCATTGCCTTTGAAACTGAAGATTCTGATGATGAGTCAACTGATGAAGATTGAATGGAATCTTCTTCGTAAGAATAGGGACTACCTTTTTATGTGGATTTTTTTTATATTTTGTAATCATGGCATTAAGTCACCTCTGGTTTTATGTATTGCTTCGGTTTTATTTTGAAATGAAATGAAGATTTATTTTAGTAAACAATATGTGAATTGTGAATGTTGATTGCATTGTTATGTGGACTAACCCTCAATCTAGTTGAGAAGAGAAGATTATGTTGTTCTGATATTGATCAAAAACTGATCACTGGTTTAAAAGTGCAAATTTCAGTACACTGCTAACTTGAATCGATTAAGGAAGAAGTAAAAAGAAAAAATTTCATGTCTGATTTTAAAGAAAAAAGAATCATAAGAGCGCCACATTTTGCTATTGTCAGAAGAAAAAACGTCGAAGCCCCATCGAATACGATGTTCTATTAAGCACACAATTAATACTCCCAAGTACTTCAATTCTCTTCAAGTCCTAGCCCAGCAGCCTACGACGTTCTATGGGAGGGCAGAAAAGAAAAAAGATCTGAAAGTATGGTACCTTTTGGCGAAAGAACAAAATGTTGAATACCAACAGAACTCGACGTTGTATTAAGGTTCTCGTGTTTAAAAGAAAAAACTAAAAATAAATAAAAAGGTAGAAACTTTTGGCTTCCAATACTACGTCTAAGCCCCTTCAAATTCGACGTAACCTTTGCAATTTATAAGAAAAAATTAATAAAAAAGGTGCGCTATTTTAAGAGAAAATGTTGAATGGTTTGGGACTTCGACGTTGTTTTTAAACATAACGTCAAATTTTTGTTGTATGCGACATGAAAGTTTTTTATTGAATGTAAAAACAAAACACAGTCTCACTTGTTCGCGGTTTCATTTCTGCTTGAACTTTCTTCTTGGTGGACGATTGGGATAAAGAAAGAAGGTTATTTTTAAGTCGTTTCTATCTTTGTAATGTCATTTGGTTCTCATTTCTATGTTTGACCGATTGTTTTTCGTTTATCTTTAGGCTGTTTTTCGTACGGGGTCAGCGAACTTCATCATCTTCTCTAGTGACACCATTTGAAGTATGTTTTTTTTTCTTAAAATACTCTTACGTATGATGTATGTGCTCGTGTTTGTGTTGTGTTTGTCGATTCTGGACGTATGATATCTATATGTATAACGATACTATGATAGTTTTTTTTCCTTCAACGTATGATATTTGTGTTCGTTCGTTGTCAGCGAACTTCGTCATCTTCTCCAGTGACACCATTTCCAATTTTGTTTTTTTGTCCTTCAATATCTCTTACGTATGATATATGTGTTCGTGTTTGTCGATTCTGGACGTATGATATACGTATAACGATAGATATTTTTGTTCGTGTACGTATACTATGATAGTTTATTTTTTTCCTTCAACGTATGATAGGTATTTATTTATGTTTCTCTACGTTTTTTTTTTCGTGGATTCTTTTCGTTTAGTGTAGTAGTATGGATCAAAGCTGGATTCATCAGTGTCGTATTAGTGAAGAGTATGAGCGAGGGGTTTCTGAGTTCATACAATATGTTAAAGAGCACGCAAAACCAGTGAACGGGGCATATTTTTGCCCTTGTGTTCGTTGTCTCAATCAAGTATATGAAGACTTGGACAACATCCGTGATCATCTATTCATCTATGGAATAATGAGAAGTTATACAGTTTGGACTTGGCATGGGGAAGTATTATATAAGCCAACAACTTTAAGAGGTTCGGATTACGTTGACGAATGGATGAGTGATCATTTAGACGAAATGGTGCGTGACGTTGGCTAAGAAAATTTTGGAAGAGCTCATTTATACGATAGTATTAAGAACAATTCAGAGCAAGAGTTGTATCCAGGATGCATCAATTTTACAAGGTTATCGGCTACTTTGAAATTTTTTTGTTTAAAAGCAAGAAACGGATGGACTGATAAAAGTTTCACAAAATTGTAGGAGTTGTTGAAAGAGATGCTACCAAAAAATAACATGTTACCTATCCATAATTACAACGCGAAGAAAATTCTATGTCCAATGGGTTTGGAATACCAAAAGATACATGCATGTCCCAATGACTGTGTATTGTATAGAGATCAGTATGCTTCAATGAAGGTGTGTTTGACGTGTGGTTCGTCACGATTTAAGAAGAAACTTGATGGAAATAACGATGAACACAATGAAGGTCCATCGGCTAAGGTCATGTGGTATTTACCTATAGTACCTAGGTTGAAATGATTGTTTTTTGTTAAAGAAGATGCGAATAATCTTATGTGGCACGTTGATGGAAGAAAATGTGATCATCTTCTTCGACACCCAGCTGATTCCCCAATATGGATGAACATTGATGGCACATTTCCCGAATTTAGTGCAGAGCCGAGAAACTCAAGACTTGCACTTGCTATCGATGGTATGAATCCTTATGGAAACTTCAGTAGCAAACATAGTTCATGGCCAGTTATTTTGATGATTTACAATCTATCTCCTATGTTGTGCATAAAGAGAAAATACATGATGTTGTCTATGATGATATCGAGTCCTAGACAACCTGGAAATGACATTGATGTTTATCTAAAACCATTAATTGACGATTTAAAAATGTCGTGGGAAGAGGGCGTCTAGGTCTTCAATTCATATTCAGAAGAAAACTTTCGTTTGTGTGCAATATTTTTTTGCACCATAAATGATTTCCCAGCATATGGGAACTTGAGTGGTTACAGTGTTAAAGGTCATTTTGCATGTCTGATTTGTGAAGAAAATACTAGTTATCTTCAACTGTAGAATGGGCAGAAAACTGTATACACAAGACACCAAAGATTCCTTCCTCAAAAACACCCCTACCGTAGATTGAAAAAAGTGTTTAATGGAAGTTTTGAGGATGATGTAGTGTGCAGACCACGTAATGGGGAAGAAGTATACAACCAGGTGAGGAACATTGATGTTGTCTTAGGTACTTGATGTGCGACATTGCATAGACGTGATGCATGTTGAAAAAAATGTATGTGATAGTGTTTTTGGGACTTTACTAAACGTTAAAGGAAAGACAAAAGATGGAGTGAAAGCACGACAAGACTGGGTTGACATGGGAATCCGTTCTGAGTTACATCCGCAATCCATAGGAAGACGCATCTATCTTCCTCCAACTTGTCACACTCTTTCTAAAAAGAAAAACATTTTTTTGTCAATGTTTACATAATGTGAAGGTTCCACAAGGTTATTCGTCGAATATTAGTAGCCCTGTTTCTATGAAAGATTTGAAGTTGGTTGGTTTAAAGTCTCACGATTGTCATGTCTTAATGCAACAACTTTTACCAGTAGCTATTCGAGCCATACCTACCTCTGTTGGAGGTATTCTCACACGTTTGAGTTTGTTTTTCAATGTCATTTCCAAGAAAGTTGTTGATCCTCGACAGTTAGATGATTTAAAAATGAGGCCATCAAACTATTGTGCCAATTGGAAATGTATTTTCCACCCTTATTTTTTGATATCATGGTTCATTTGATTATCCATCTAGTGAGATAGATTCGAATATGTGGGCCGGTTTTCTTGAGGTGGATGTACCCGGTTGAAGGATACATGAAGATCTTAAAGGGATATGTTAAGAATCAATTGAGACCGGAAGCTTTGATTATAGAGCGCTACATTGCAGAGGAAACCATTGAATTCTGCTCAAGTTATATGTCAAGTTGTGACCCAATAGGACTTCCAAAGAAAAGACATGAAAACATACGTGTAGGAAAGGGAGTTCGAGGAGTAAGGATTGAAAGTGTTATGGAAAAGAAGTTAATCAAGCACATTTAACATTTTAAACAACACAAAGGATGTTATTCCTTACATTTCACAACACATTGATGAAATTAAGTCAGCACATCCACGTATGAATGAAAAGTGGACACTTAATGAACATAACAAATCCTTTTTAGCTTGGTTTAAGAAAAAGATTTATGCGACTCCGAATATTTCTGAAAATCTATTGAGACTAGCTTGTGGACCTAACACTGATGTGACCACTTTCGGCGACTATTACATAAACAATTACTTGTTCTATTCAAATGAGGAAGATGATAAAAGTAGAGTTCAAAAAAGTGGAGTTACCCTACAAGCTGAGGTTGTACACTTTTCCAGTTCCAAGGATAAGAATCCAATTACAGCAACAATCAGTTATTTTGGAATAATACAAGAAATTTGGGAAATTGAGTATGTCACTTTTAGAGTTCCAGTTTTCAAGTGTAAATGGGTTGACAGTAAATCTAGAGTGGTGACAGAAGACCTCGGATTCACTTTGGTGGATCTTAACAAAATGAGTTACACGAATGAACCATTTATTATGGCTAGTCAAGCAAGACAAATATTTTATGTCACTGACCTAGTGAATCATAAATGGTCAGTGGTATTGGAAGGCAGAGTCATGCACATAACTGATGATGAAGACTCTCTAGATATACTTGAGACAAGCTCCTTCTCATCAAGAACCATTGAAAATAAGGTTGATGATGTACCCAATCAAATACATGCAACTCGATGTGATCACAACGTAGGCATATGGGATAAATAGGTGTCTTAACATTGTTTTAATTACTTGTACAATTTATTTATTTTGTCTATTCCAACTATAATTTACTATCACTTTGTAAACAAGTATGACGAGCTCTGGATCAGATCCGTGGGAGGAGGGGGTAGATCTGTGACTCAGATGCCTGATGTCACATCCTGTCGAGTTAATGAGAAACCAGTGATGGTGGAGTTTGATCCCCGAACATTTTTGCCTATTGGGGCACATGCAGCATCGTTCAGGAGAGTTACTTGGGCGTGATGGAAAAAGCACATGTCCCTATTGTTGCTACCTGTTGGGATGATGTCCCACAGGTTGACAAAAATCTACTATGGCAAGATATTTTGGTATGTTTAAGATGTTTTACTTCCATCATTGACTTATTTTTGTTGATCATGCTTTAACATTAATTTTGTTTTTAACAGGAAAATTGGGATATCCCTAATGATGAGAGGATAAGGAAGAAGATTTTATCCCACATTGCAGTCCGGTGGAGGGACTTCAAGACGAGAATGACATGTCAATACGTCTTTGACTCTAAACAGAACGACACTCCTTGTACAAAATATAAAATAACTGAGGAGGAGTGGGTGCAGTTTAAAGAATCTAGACTTACTCTTGAGTGGCAGGTATGTATTTTAATATTTTGCTCTAGTCACACAAGATGTTAATTTGTGATTTATGCTTAATGATTTTCATTTTTTCATAGGTGAAAAGGATAACCGCCCAGCAGAGGCAAAAGCTTAATGATACACCACACGTACTGTCACATGGTGGTTATGCGTTATTAGAGAAAAACATGAGAAAATGTCGCGCTAAGGAGCTAGGTCTTGAGTCACCTGATCTAGCACCTCCACCAGCCAGACATGAATTGTGGAAGGCTGCACGAACAAAGTCCAATGGCCAGTTTACATCCCAGTCTGCTTAGGAGATATCCCAGAGAATTGTAAGTGGAAACTTTTAACTGATTACCATAGTTCACAAAAAAATTATGTAACAAACTTTTTAATGTGTCTAGCTTCATTATGATATGCATGATGACTTGGTTGACCAATAGAGTCAAGGCACATTTGTGGCACAAGGTAGGGAGGACCTCCTAGTAGCAGCCACAGGCGGCTAGACCGTCCAGGTCATGTGCGTGCTGTTGGAGGAGCTATTGGATTGAGGGACTACTTTGGCCCTAAACCAAGAAGCACAGAAGTTGTGACTCAGGAAATGGTGGTAGCATCAGGCAACAGGTGCAAGTCGAATTAGAGGAAAGCATGGGTGAACGCTTCAGAATGCTCGAAGAAAAACTTGCGATGATCACCCAACAACAGCAACAGCAACAACAAGAGCAACAACAACAGTCACAGGAGGAGGACGCCCCTATAGATGATCGTACTGCACCTCGTGTGAGCACCAAAGGCTCATGCTCTACTGCAGATCGTACTGATTACAATATTCAATATGAGTTTTTGGTTGATGAGGATCTTGCGCCCGTAGTGGTGTTGGGACGATAGATTGTAGGAGGCCAGACCATTCATGGTGCTCCTTTATTGCCCACTCACATGCGGGTAATGATTGATGATCTAAGAGACCCCCAGGCTCGAGTGTCAGTGCCTACATCTGAAATCCAAATCGTGAGGGAGGTCTTAGGCACATTTATAGCTTGGCCTAAGGCTATGATCATGCCATATTTTGGCCCACCAGCGGTATTATATTCTTCTTTTTATTATCTTAAATCTTCAAGTTATAATTAAACGATTCCTAACTTTTGTAAATGTGAGTTACAGGTCTACCGTCCTGAGAAACAACAAATTGCTCAACTTGTGAACAAGGCTCGAGAGGAAGCAGAAGACCATGATGCTATATCCATATTGACTCCAGATTAAATAAGTTGAGAAAAGGATCGGTAGAGATGTTATGGGAGTTAAGAACATTTGGCCTCGAGTACCATGTTCCATTGTAATTTCAATGATGCATATGAGATCATTGGTGGAGAAAAAATGCTCAACATTTCATGCATACAACTATGGTGCATGTAAGTTTTTTATTTGTTATTTTCCAATTTGTATATTAGTATTATTACTTTTTAATAAATATACTTAACTTTATTCTTACAAGTACATGGACACCATCGTAGTTGAATCAGGTCGGGCATCAGTTTATATCTTTCTTGAACCTCAGACCATTCAACCATCTGGAAACACATTAGATTTCAGAAAACCATATATTCAAACATGGATGACTGAGTCTAATAGAGAGATATATATCGCGCCATACATTGATGCGTATGTGTTTCCCAATATTGTCAACTTTTATCAAATTTTAATCAATAAACTAACTCACTAGTTGTTGGTACATGACAGGGGCCATTGGCAACACATGGTGATCATTCCAAAAAAAGGACAAGTTGTATGGTTTTGTTCTCTTCATAGGAAGATTAAAGTAGAGTTGAAGTCCTTGCTACAAACGTAAGTATTACATTCATTCTTATCAATTCATTATGATATTAATATATTAACTTATGTTTCAAATGTTTCAAATTTGTTTAGAGTTGTGACTAGGACCAGAGGACAACAACTTGAAATTATATATCCTAAGGTTGGAATTCGTTGATCTTTAACCTTTAATTTTCGTAGTCAAATTTAAACCATTACATGTGACTAAGTTCTTTCACATGTTTAGTGTAATAAGCAGAATGATTCATGGGCATGTGGCTACTACATCATGTCATGGATGAAGGCAATCATCCGAGCATAAATCAGAGGGAAATGGACTGAGGTAAAAATTTACATTTGAAAATCTTAGAAATATCAATAAACTTTTGACATTAAAATGAATATAATAGTAAAGTTTCCTTGATTTTGCAGCGGTTCAACACTACCTCTCCATTGTCCACTTTAGTAATAAAGACGATAAGAGAGGATTGGGCACGATATTTGAATAAACATTTTAAATAGCTATAGCTTTAGGTTTTTCCTTTCATGATAGTAGCATTTGCTTACTTGTGCAGCTTTTAAACTGTTAATAGATTATTGTGAATAGATGAATAATGTGAATAGATAAATACTGTGAATAGATGAATGGAAAATTGGGTTCTTTAAAGTTTTGATATAGCATTAGTGTCTTTTAGTTTTACTATTTAATTGCAATTGATCAATTGATGATAACATGGTTTCAATTAATTAATTCTGTGAATATATATGAATTGGAAAACCGGTTTCTATATTTCAGGTTTGGTTGAATGAGCTAAACCGAATCAAATCTAAAAAAAACACTGAAGGTAACATCAAAGTATACACCATTCGACGTTCAAACATCAACAGTAATGTCCAATATCGACAAGTTCGACGTTAACCTTACGCCCATCCCCTTATACTTGACGTCAAATATTCCTTTAGATATAAATATTTATTCAAATATTACTCAAAAATTGACGTCCTCTTTGAACTTCAATGTGAACATTACGTCTGTTATCTTCAGTAAGGACGTTAACTTTACGTCACTTCCTCGTACATAAGACGACAAATCTAACTATAAATATAAATATTTATTCAAATATTGAACGCCATTCTCTTTACTAACTGATGTAACCTCACGTCGTTGCACAATATCGATGTTAGGTTTACGTCAATTCTCGATCGACTCGACGTCAAATTGTCCTATTAACGTCGCCTCGTAATATTCGACGTCAAATTTACATCACCTGTTATGACATCGGTCGGGAATTCGTCGTTAAAAGCCAAAAATAACCGACGTAATACGTTGTTTTTGCACTAGTGAAAGTAGTGATAATCGATTATCCTGAGTGATAATCGATTATCCTGAGTGATAATCGATTATCCTGAGTGATAATCGATTATTTGCGCGAGCAATCTATTTCTACTTTGGCTCGTGATAATCTATTATCACCCTTGATAATCGATTATTTGCGCAAAGATTCACCAAATACAAATATTTTTAAGTTTACATCATTACAATTAATCCTATACAATTGTTTCTACAAAATGCTTTTAACATAGATGCACCAAGAGTCTTCAATTCTTTAGCTTTTAAAATCATCAAAATTTCATAGTAGTTTCAAGATACCAATGTTCCTCATTGGTAACAGATATATCTTATTCCTTGTTTTCCTCATTTATAGAGGTAGAAAGGTTTTCTCCATAGTAGTTAATTTCTTATTCCATGGGAGAGGTTCTTTGACTTCTTTCCTAGTGAGTTATTTTTCTTCTATGTTCATCCATCTTTGTTGCTAGTTGTCATTACAAGATTTAGTCATATTAGTATGACAATGGGTGTTGTCAGTTCTAAACAAATTGTTCTAATTAGTTTTAAGAACAATTTTAAAATTGTTGTAATAAAAGGCATGTTTAGCTTTGAGAATGTTTTATCATATAGGAAACATTTCTAGAAATTCCATTCTTTTTGGTATGTTTAAGAGAATGGTTGTTTATATTTTAAAAGAAATATTTTTCCTATAATAATCTAGTGAAACATGAAAAACATCATAGTATATTATTGGCATGAACACATTATTTCTACTTGAAAGCATAATAGCCCAAGTGTCATGATATAAATAGGTTTGGGAGAATAATTTAATCAAGAATTAGAAAATTATATTCAGTAATAAATATAAGAAGCATGGGAAAAATAAAAGGAGATAAAGAATAAAATTCTAAGGGAGATGCCAAGGAAGATTCACTTAGCTTGAGATTCTATGAGATTTATGAATCAACATTTTCTACTATTCACTTAGCTTTTTGTACTATATTTGATTAGGGAATTGTTCTTAATTGTCCAATGTTTCCTCAGTTTTGATATTTGGGGTTTATTTTGACCAATAATTCTTATTGTAATTAATTTGAATTATCTGAGACTATTTATGACCATGTAAAACATTCAGTTCCAGCAAGAGACCAAAGCATCAATTCAAAGCTTGACTAATCAGATGGAGCAGATGGCCACTCAGTTGACTCAGGAACAATCTCAAGATTCAGAGCAATTACCATTTCAGATTGTTCAGATTCCAGAAGATGTCAGTGCCATCAACATAAGAGATGGGAAGCATAGTCATGTGCTCATTATGCCACCTACTTTCCCATCTTCATATGTCCCTAGTCTTGCACCTGAGGATTTTGAGCTTGTCCCATCAACAGTCCTTCCTTCCTTGATCCAGTTGTGGAAGACACTTCTCTGCTAAATCAAGTTTGGCATCTTCCACCCTAACTTAGGGAAGTTCTCTTTTCTCCTTCCTTTCTCACTTTTATTGCACTTTGTCCACATCTTTTGATTGTTTTGATTATTGATCTTATGTTTGTGACACATTGAGGACACTATGTAGTTTAAGTGTGGTCTATTGGGAGAGATTTTCATTTTTCTTTGTTTAACTTTTTCTTTGTTTAGGCTTTTCAAGTTCTAGGTTGTTTTTGTTGTTTTTGTTTCTTGATAGGGGGAGCACTGTGATAGCTGAACCCAATCCCTGTGATAGTGGTTTTTGATGATGACAACACATTGATAACAAAAACACATGAATATGTACTGTGGTATATGTCATATGTTGTATGTGTTTATGATTATTGTGAAATATGCACATATTGTGATTGTCACATGTGTTGAATGTATAATATGTTGATTGTGGCCTATTGTTTTAGTAAAGTGATCATTGCATATTGTGTTACTAAAGTGATCATGTTTGTGTATGCATACTGTATGTTTTGGTGATAAGGTAATCATATGCACAAAAGCATATCTGAATGACTAAATCGATTACATAGGTGTGATAATCAATTCAGGTCATCAGACAGCTTATGTTTTTAAACTGAGGCAAAACAACTTGTTTTGAATCGATTACATTAATCGGTGAATCGATTCAAACACGTGTGTTTGCACATATCTTTTTCAAACGTGCAGTGTTGTGAATTAGAAAGAAAAAGTTTTCAAAAATGTGCTAAGTGTTGAAACTTAATCGATTACATGGATTATGTATTCAATTAACTATAATATTGATTTGAAAATTGTTTCATGCTTGTCATAACTGTTTCAACAGTCATATTTTTAAATGTGTTTACTAAGCATTAAATGGAAATCGATTGCATTAATTGTGTATTCAGTTAAGGAGCTTAATTAGTTATAAATATGTTACAAGTATTTAATGTAACCGATTAGATTAAAAGAGTAATTGATTAAACTCCGTCTGAATTGACTAAAACTATATATAGACACATTGATTGGATTTCTGTAAGACAATTGAGATTAACATTTTCACATCTGATTTAGATTGTGCTAAAAAGTTTTACAGAGGTGATCAAATGCTCCAAGAAACAAGAAATTGAAGTGGTGGACTATTCTTGACTGATTTGAAGAACCTGATCTTTCTGCACAACTGAGGTGTTTGCTGCGTGATCAGGAGAAGTTTCGCAATTTGTATGTTGTTGTTCCCTGTGCGTATTGCCAGGAAGAAGAACGAGGAATTCTTGTACTTTGAGAGGGTTCTCAAAGGGGTGACTATAGGAGAGGATTGTTCTTGCTGTAGGGTTTTTGTATTTGGCTATATTAGATTAGTGAGTTAGAGAGGTGATTTACATTTTGATAGTGTGGTCGTTGTAAAGCCCTTGTTGTAAAAACTCATATCTCTATAGTGCAAATTGGCTTTCAATCTCAGGTTGATTGAAAGGACACTAGATGTAGGCATTGAGGTCGAACCAGTATAAAACTCAGAGTTTAATTTTTCTTCTCTCTATCTCTCTGCATTAATTGATTACATATTGTCATCATTCGAATACGCATTCTGTTATATTGCATACACATTGCTTGTTGTTCAAGAAAGTTTTAAAGATTTATCCTATTTGCAAAAAAGATTTGAAAAGCGAGTATTTTTTATAAAACACCAATTCACCCACTCCCCCCCCCCCCTCCCCCTCCTTGGTGTTGAGAAACAAAGTTCATCATTTCTAACATTGTTGTTTCAAGCTTGAGTCTTGTGTACAATTTTCCATGTTTCTCTTGTTTTCTGGATTTTCTTTAGGTTCTAGCCTCTTCCTTCACTTGATTAATACTTATGGTTTTAAATCCTTGCTTTTCTCTAATTGGAAAGATGATTACGATATTTCAAAGGTTGATTGATTGTGACAGAAATACCATGTGTGAGGATTTTAGTCGCTTGATGTTCTTTCTTGTATGTGATATATCTCTTGATTGCTTAGACATATGCCTTGGCTTGACTCTTGTTGATAATTCTTGATTGATATGCATGTTTGGAAGTGATAAAAGCAAATTTTCTTCTTAAGCCTCTTTAGCGAAATGAGCCTACCTTGTGTTAATCCTTTGATAACCCCTTTGAGCCTATGCTTTCCCCTTTTCTTTGTTTTGAAGCTCATACATTAGCCTTAAGTGAAAAACCATGATTACCTTAACCTTAGGGAATTTTGGAGCTTTGGAATTGTTTTGGGAATAAGTGTGGTCTTCCTAGGATTCTTATAAATTGGCTAGTCAATTTTCTTGGCTCTGTTAGTGCTTGTTGTATAAATATGTTTTGTATCTTGTCTCTTAAAGTAGTGTTCTATAAAAAAATAGAGAAAAGAAGAGAGACAAGACAAGAAAAGAAAGAAAAATAAAATAGAAAACATTAGAAAAATATTTTTTTTATTGTGAATAGTGGAGTCAAGTAGAAGATTGAATTAGAGGTTTTGGGTGTGATTTTATTGAACTTTCACTTGTTCCCCATTGCTCCTCTCTTCTTTTTGGTTTGTAGCTTCTCATCCATATCTTATCCTCCCTTGTCCTTGGCCTCATTACAACCATAAAAAGACCTTTTGATTTGAACATGCATATGTTTTGAGTGTTGATATTAGAAACTTGCCAAGTTTGTTTGTTGTTTGCTTTCTTGAGTGCATATATTTGAAATTGTTTACCCTAGACACTTGAGAGATACAACGATAGTCCGTTTGTGAGGTTCTGTTGCTTTTGATTCACCTCTTGAGCTGATTGATTATTTTGTCATGTTTAGAATTGCTTGAATGATTTCCATAAGTAGTTGCTTCCTTTGAATATTTGTGTGTTGAATGTTGTCTACTCCTTTTCTTTTTCCAAAATTCATTGAGGACCATGTAAATCTGTTTGTTTGCTTGTGTTTCTTTTTGTTTCTGTGTCCGGATGTTGTGTCATTCTCTTGGTGTCTTTTGAATTGTTCCTTGTTATGCATCTTGATTTTGCTTATGAGTGCAAAAGACTAAGTATGGTCTATTTTGATGAATCATTATTTTGTACTATTCACTTAGCTTTCTGCACCGAATTTAACTAGTTAATTATGCTTAATTGTCTATTATTTTCTCAATTTTGGTCATTGGGCTTAATTTGATCATAACTCATATTTTTAATTAATTTGGATTATTTGAATCTAACTATTCTCATTATTAATTACAGGACAATTTTGGAATTATAATTAGGACTTTAAGAGGGTTACCACATCATTTAATTTCGTTTGTAATTTTAATTATTTCCATTTTGGACTAGATTTGACTTTTGGGCCTATTTTTGGTCAAATTTAGGAGAAGCCCATTTAGAGGGCATTTTCGTCTTTTGAGGTTATTAATACCCCCGCCCACCCCACCTCCCCCTCCCCTTTGGAGGTTTTAGGTTTTGTTCTCTTTCTTATGTATTGAATAATTTTCGTTTAATTCCAATTTCATTTTGCGTTGCTGCTTTAATTCCATTTTCCTTTCTTAATTGCGTTTTATTTCTCTAGATTACATTTTGAATTTTCGTTTCTCGATGCATTGCATTTTCCAATTTCGTTTTTGGGTCAAGTTGCGTTTTCTGAGCTTAGTTTTGTTCTCTATTTTGTGCTTTATTGTTGATTCCAGCTTTGCATTTTGTTTGCTCTTTAATTTCATTCTAATGGTAGGTTAAGTGTGCTTGGTTGGTCATTAGTGAAATTGTGTTGTTTCCATGAGAATTGCGGACAGTGAATTGTCATTGTGCTACTCTGACCTTGCTCAATGTTTAATTATGTTTTGTGCTTGCAATTGGGTACACACTTAGTTGCCTAATTGTATTTAATCTTTGCTTAGTTGATTAAACCGCATTTGCTTAATCTGTGGTAGCGTGGATATGATTGAATGTGAGCATTGCATTTGCTTAATTCACTTTTATGAAAACATGGTTAGTTTTCGCTTAGTTAGTTAACTTGTGTTGGATTAGGGGTTAGAGGAGTGGGTATTTTTTGCTAATCTGTTATTGGAATAATGCAATTGAGCTAGTGAACAATCATTTTCAATTAGTGTTTCATTTCGTGTTTTAGTTGTTTAATTTTACTACACAAAAATGTCCAAAAACCATCCCCACCACGTGTTTGATCTAATGATTGAACCAAATGTGAGTCCTTGAGAGACGACTTAGGAGTCACTTCCTAGTTTATACTGCACTTTAATTGCATATTAATTTGATTTGGGTACGGCCCCAATCATATAGCCCAAGGGTCAGAAACTGAAAAAGCTACTCCCAACTACCAGTGATAATCAATTATTTACGACCGTTATGGGGGTTTAAAAAAAAGTGATAATCGATTATCCTGAGTGATAATCGATTATCCTAAGTGATAATCGATTATTTGTGCGCCCTGAACAATATTAAACCAAGCAGTGATAATCGATTATCCCTTATGATAATCGATTATTTGCGCGAGCAACTCTTTTCTAATTTAGCCAGTGATAATCGATTATTTTCTGTGATAATCGATTATTTGCGCAATGAATCACTAAATAGGAAAACTTCTAAGTACTTTTACAAATGCAAAATTAATCTTATACAATTGTTTCTATAAAATGCTTTTAACATTGATACAACAAGAGTCTTCCAGCATTAACATTATTAAAAACTTCAACAGTAGCTTTAAGACACCAATACTCCTCGTTGGTAATACTTCTCCAAAACACCTCTTGATTTGATCAAGATCCTATCAACCTCTTAAGCTCCACATCATATCATAATACGACTATGACTTGACTCATTTGTTCTTTACAATTGACGTCACCTACAACAATCACTCCCCTCATTTATTAATATAAGAGAACACAAAAAAAAATCATAGCGTATTTCCTTTTTCTACTTAAACATCTAGTACTGTTGGTTTATAATTAGACAAGCAAACAAAAACATAATTTTTCTTATAAGTTACCATTAGACGATACTAGTTTAAATGTACCATAAAAAAAATAAGACGATTCATCCATAAGCATAATAAGATTGAAGCTTTGAACAATAAAGATATCTACGATTGACTCTCGCAGCATATTGGATGCTCAAAAAGATTGTTTATAGGTTTTAAAAAATTAAAGTCACAAACTCCAAAGAAGATCTTGACACACCGACAACCTAACTGTTAAATAATATACGCTCATTCCTATGAAATCATCATAGCTGCTCAAACAAAACATTAGTATAATGGTGAATTTGAGCCAAATGTTTAGCATATATTCTAAATATCTTTACTAACAACAATGCACAATGGGCCACAATGGATCTTTTTATTTTTTATCAACAAAGACTTAACTAGATATTCACACAAAACTCATTCTACATAAATAAGTTATCACTCTTTTGTTCTTTGAAACTTCTAGTGTTTGAGAAACATTGTTTGTTAAATGGCTTGTAATTGAATGATTTTTCATTATCTATCATTCACATATTTGTAAAGTTGGATCTAGACGTGGATTGATTGCATTTCATATCCACTAGTTGAAGTGTTGAATGTGAAATCTTGTAAAAATAACTTTAATGTCGTGTAATGTGGAAACTTTGTGTATTTACGAGAGATGATATGTACTCATTATTTCTAGCTAACTTGTTGAACATGAATAATTGATTTGATGACTTCCACCTCTTTAGATAAATGTCATGATAAAGACTTTAGGGTTTATCCTTATTATTTTTATTATTAAGTTATAATTCTTACACTTTTCAAGTGATTAAATAATGTTTCAGTATGTCTTATTTTATTTTTTTTTTCAAATTGATTGAATTTATTTAAATTAATTTCAACTAATTTCAATCAATTATAACTTCATTTTAATTAGTTCGTAACCTTGTGAAAATCCAAACTTAAATATTTCAAGATAAAAATCTTCATGGGAAATCCATTTTAATCTTTGCAACCAATTGAAACAAGAATCAATCTATTGAAAATACTAAAAAGACTGTTGTAAATAATTTCAACCAATTAAAATAGTCTTTTGAAATTTTAATATTTTATAGTTCGACTTGCTAAATTATATTTCAATAAGTCGATTATATTAGTTCAACTTCTCTAAGTTTACATGTTTTTATATAAATACAAAAGCACAATATGATTAACTTACATTTGTTAAATGGCAAAAAAAAATATCCTACTTCTAAATCGAATATACTTCTTAGAACTACTTTTGTAAAAAAAATTTCTAAATCAAGATTCAAGAAGTGTCCTACTCATCTATTTGGTGAAGCTCACCTTGAACTATTTTTTACTGAGAGTTGATTCCTAGGCATATTGAACCTAAAAGGTTTTATTCTAATCTTTACTTTTGTTTATTTACTATATTGTAGCTCTCTTGACAAGGATGATAAAGGTTGGCTTGTGGAAGTGTTTCACAATTGTGTAAAGATCTTGTAGGGTTCAAGACCTAGTGCTTGTTTTATTTTTCTCGTAGAGTGCATGTAAAATCTTGAATTTTGTAGATTGCCTTTATCAGTGTGGTTAGGCTATTGGACATAATCATAATTAGAAATGAACCAGTATAATTCTTTTTTTTTTCTTCTTGAACTCTTTATATCTCTCGTATTTCAATACTTGGTCATATTGCTTGTTTATTAAGAACATAAAGAAATTGGTAATACATCTTATAACCTTGATCAAGAGTTTCTTCTTGAGTTAATTGATTCAAAGAAAATTTGAATTTTTTTTTTTAAAGATTGATTAAAAGTTTTGAAAGTTCAACTCACCCTTTCTTGAACTTAGCTCATTTTTCTAACATAACCTACAAACTTTATATACCCGTGTAAGTCAAAACATTTAATGGTTAGTAAAATTCTTTGTAGTTTACATTAGAGAACTACATGTAACACAAGTTAAAGATGAATCATTATAAAACTAAAACGTTCATTATCTCTTTTTATTACTCAAATGGTTCTTCTCTTAATTGTCTATAAAATCTTTTAGAAAACCTTTATAAACATTTTTATAAAATCGTTAAACGACTTCATTTAAATGTTTAAATAAATTACTTGTCAAATTATTCTCTGTCATGTTTTTAGCTTTATTAAAATTCTTATCTCTAAAGCTAACATTTTAACTATGTGTTTCACTCAAAATCACAATGAAAAAATAAAACTCAAAAAGGTTTGAAATCATTACCATAATTTATTCTAAAAAAAACTATGAAAAAAAAATCAAAGCTAAGAGTATAATTTATGAAAACCGAATTCAGGTTTCAGAAGTCAATTATGTGTAAGATAGATGTCAGCATCCTACAACCTCCCATGATAATATATTTAATTAAATACACAAAACAAAAGTGATTTTTCTAAATATTTATTTACCTAAAAAAAATAAAAATTGTATTGAAAATTTTGAACTGACCCTCTAAAGACTAATCTTGCTCTTATATTTCCATTCACAATAAAAAAAAAATTAGGGGATACGTAGTTCTTGAAAACTACTTGAGAAATCTTTTTGGATAAAAGATTAGCCTGTTCGTGCATATTTTCATGCACAGTTAAAAATCATGGATAATGTAGTTCTTACAAAGAATAAATTTGTTTGAGAGTTAATTTTTTTGTTTTTGAAAGTTTTATATTTTTTTATTTTTTAATTGTTTGAAAAAGGTATCAAACTATGCAAACAACGTGCAAACACCAAAAATAACAATGCCAAAAAACTATTTTTAATCATTTTCATTTTTTATATTTTTATGACTTTTGTTTGTTTTTATTTTTTTTTCTTTAAATGAGTATATATGGAAATGTTGTGTGTCAAATAGTAAAGATGTATAAGGTATGAAAGGTGAAACAAGAATTTTAAGAAGTAAAATAGAAGCCCAAAACCTTAAAATGTGAGACAATAGAAAATATGAGTGTATGGGTAAAACATGGTGCGTAATCAACAAAAGGCCAAAAAATAGGATACAAGGGGCAGCGGTGCAGGAATAAACGCGTGGCTGCATACAGAAAAAGTGCAAAAATAAAATAAACAAATAAGGGGTATAGTCAGAAGATCATCAGGGTGCAACCAGAACGATGTAAAACAAAAAAGTAGGGTTGCAAAAGTGAATAGCGTAGCGTTGGATATGTGAGACAGTCCTGACCCAAAACAAAATAAATAACTTTAAAAATATAAATAACTTTTAATTTTTAAGTATAAGTTTATTAAAAATATAAATAACTTAAAAATTTATTTAAACAATGTGAATGAGAAAACTATTTTTGAAAAAAAAAACTATCTAATCTTAAAGAGAAAAAATGTAAAACAATGTATGCCAATTTGAGTTGGTAAAACGGGTCACTTAACCTGATCCAACTTGACTCATTTTGGATTGACTACTTAGTTAGTCAATCTAATCCAGCTCATTATGAGTGGGGTTGTCATTCACTTAATTATGAATTTTTCTTTTTTTATTAAAAAAAATAACAAATTTTTTTTAATTCAAATCTAAGTAAAGGAAAAATATCTTAAATTAGATTTATAATCAATCAAACATAAGATTTATTCACACAAAGATATCACAAAATCTCCTTAACAAAAATTTTAATGACTTCATATAGATTTATAGATTTTTCATGTTACCTAATTATTTCATACAAAAGTAATTTCACTCAGAGTCTTATTTTAATATTTTTGTAAAATAACTAACTCAACAAAAAATAGTTATTAAAAAAATTAGGTGGATTGGTAAGTCAATCCAGATGAATTAGATTCAAAATTATCTTATATTAAAATTTCAAAAAAAAAAATTCAACCCAACTCTACTCAAACTGATCAGGTTAATTCATAAATTCAAAAATATTTTCGACAACATTAATGTCAATTCATTCTGCACTCAATAAATTATCAAAGACCAATTTTATCCGTCAGTCATTAGTCAAAATCCTAACCCTAATTTCCCATTCACGTTTTCCCTAAGCCCATATGATTCTCCAAGGCTAAAAGCCCACAAAAGTGTACACTCTTTAATTATATATAGAATTATATAATTAAGGTTTAAACTCTCGGATGGTCATCGTATTTATATGAGAATCTCAAATGGGTCATCGTTTTTTTTTCGGTCTCAATTGGGTCCATAGACTTGTAAATTTGAGTCGATTAAGTCATCTCCGTTAACTTTTCACTGACGCCGTTTAACTGTGCTGAGGTGTATTTTTTTTTACATGAAGTGGCATTCTATATTAAATTGAATGGGTGATTTGTTGTACAATCAACAATTCGATGCAGCGGCTTCTTCTCCTACTTCTTCTACGGCCACCAGAAACCTTCCCATAATTGCCCCACCGGCCGCAGCGACCAGCCGCTGATACCCGCCGACCTCGACTGCAAAAAGATTTCAATAGGGGTAGCGTGAAACAGGGGTTTGAGATGTTGGAGGGGATGGTTGGGTAGGGTTGGAAGCCAAATGTGTACACGCACACGACTTTGATTAATGGCCTGTGCAAGAAAGGTTGGACTGAGAAGGCGTTTAAACTCTTTCTCAAGCTTGTTCGAAGCGAGAATCACAAGCCTAATGTAGCGACAATAATGGCCTGTATGTCACACCTTCATCTCTTCTCTGTCACGATATCGTTTTGGGGAAAAAGACTAATGCTTTCTTTGTTGGGGGTGCAGGAATTGAAGGTGGGGTGGAGAGTTGCGTTGGCCACGGTTATTGGGTTTCTTGGATCAGCTTTTGGGACCGTTGGAGGGGTAGGTGGGGGTGGCATTTTCGTTCCCATGCTCATTCTTATTGTGGGTTTTGATACCAAGTCTGCTGCTGCTCTCTCTAAATGTAATTAGGCTCTCTGCTAAAATTGATTAAATGATAAAATTGAGGAATTCTCTGCTAAAATTTTCGTTCGACTCCACTGCAGGTTTTCCAATTCAAAGACAATTCTCTGCTAAAATTGATTAAATGATAGAAATAAAAAAAACTATTGTAACATTTATAGTAGCTAAAAGATGGAGAAATTGTGGAGGTCATTGGATGAGATAAGTTTAGTGTTGCCTCCGTGCAGTGTCTCACGGTGGTGTTTAATGGCGAAGGCATGGCGTCCTGATAAGGAGAAACGTGATTAGGTTTATGTGCTTTGATGGAGGTGCGGAGCGTTCTGGTTGTGGTCATGGAAGCACGACTTAGGATTTTTTAGTGGCGCGATTCGACCGTGGTAGCGTCTTTGCGGCGGCTTTTCGGGACTAGAGTTTTGCAAAGGAGATGACGACAAGCATGATAAGGGCAGTGGCGAGGGTTCAAAGGGTTTTTCAAATTGGGTCTATGTGATTTTTCTGAATGCAAGCTATTTTCCCCCTTTTTTTCTGTTTGTATAATTTTTCTACTTTTTTTTAATTCATTAAATTCCACGTCATCACTGTCAGCATATTTTTTTTAATAAAATATCCACCTCACTATATCCATCTCAACACATTTTAACACTGTTTGTGACAATTTAACGGTTATGGCAAAATTGGCTCAATTTTACAAATATTTGGACCCAATTGAGATATTTTACAGATATATGGACCTAATTGAGACAGTTGAAAATATGATGACTCATTTGAGATTCTCATATAAATACGATGATGTTCCGAGAGTTTAAACCTATAACTAAATATCAACTATTACATAAAATGAAATAGATTAAAATAATAAATCAAAGATAAATTATTGATGTTGTGAAGTGAAAGAAAGAGGAATGAAAATAAAGGTACGATTGATTAAAATGTTTTGATGAATGTTTTTCTCCATTCAAGTGCTTCCTTATTACCCCATTTCCGTGCTCCGTTGTCTTCCAACATTGTGTGTACAATGGCCTGCACATCATTCACTTTACACTTTAATCTTCATCAAATTCATCTTAAACAACACTTCTACTAACTTTCAATGACTTTGTTTATCTTCTCAACTTTTTTTTCTGATTCAAAATTTAAAATTTAAAATTCAAAATTCAAAATTCATGACTAACCTTGTAAAGAATCCATTTAGCTATCACCACTCTCCTTGACCCAGATTCAAAATCATTGTAAAGGTTTAATAGTTCATCACATTTCTGAGATTTACACAAAAATAAATCTTAATTACTATTTTTCCTTATGTATTTATTTTCTTCTATTTTGTCTTTATATAGAGTCAGAAAAATAACTATAGATTAGGTAAAATTAAATTATAAAATTGTAAACTTAAGTTTATTAAAAAAATACATTTAAACTATCATTAATTTAATTTTTAAGTAATATGAGACTATTTGATATGTTAAAATAATAAATATTTTAATTTTAATTATTTATGCATAATTTGATATATCTCTTTCTTTTACGAATATCATGCATATCAAGATTTAAGTCTTCACTCCGACATGTGAACATATGCTAAGAAAAACCATACTAATTACAAGTTAGCATTTTCTTTATCAATTCATAATGATTTTAACTGCAATTCACTTTATGCATTTCTAATAAAAGTATTCATTAATTCTTTAGCTAATATAATTAATTACTTAATTAATAGGATACAATTTAACATCAGCAATAAAATGGTAGAGGGAGTATTTTGAATGTCCTATTATAAAATCCCAATTTTGAATCTTACAAATAAAAAAAAAGTATTTTACTAAAATTAATTGATTAATTTTTTTCAATATTAAGAGATTCTTCATGAATAAATTATAAAAGAAAAATCATATAAACCATCACAACACTATCTTTAGTAAAATAAATCTTAAGAGTATATTCTTTTCTTATATATTTTTCATTTTATTTGCTTATATATATATATATAAATAAATAAATTAGGGATAAAATTCACTAACCTCTTTTGGGGTTACCTTATTTTTAGGCTCGGATTGAAGCTCTTGGTTGATTTGGGCGTCAAGTATTTTACGGGCCTCCTCCAAATTTTCCTACAATCAAGTACGATTCCAACTATTTTATAACTGCACACTCTTTTTTTCTTCTTAATATTTGCTTTTCTATCCAAATATTTTTATTTTATGTATCGTATAACATATATGATAAAACATAAACATATAAACTATAACGGTAAACTTAAGTAAATTTATGTATAAATTAATTTTAATTAATTAAAAAATTATTTTATTTTATCCTTTTTCTCTTAATCAGTCAAATTCTTTATCTTACTAATTTATTTTTTTATTTCATTTGACTATTCAAAAAATTTATATTTTTTAATTGAATTTTTATCTTTTTAATGTTTTTGTTAATTGACCTTTTCATCTTATTTTCTTATATCCATATGTTATTAATACAAAATAATAGGAACAATAATAAATTAAGAGATTCAATGTTGATTAATTATAAAAACCTTCTTTTTAATATACAGAGACAACTAAAGAAAATGACTGACAATTAAAGAAAAAAATTAAATAATGAAAATTCATTAAAGAATATAAAAAATTTTAATACTCAATTAAAAATACATAAATTTATGAGAGATACTTAATATTCTTTCTTAAGATACTTTTTACGTTTATTTTTGTCTATCTATAAAATATTTTTAAAAAAAGTAAATGTAAAATATAATTGGAATATAAAATTAACACTAACAAATATTTATAAATATATAAATAAAAAAATTGAGGGAGTATAATATTTCATAAAGGTGGCTTTTATTTTAATAAACTTTTCATTTAATTATAAACAAAATGAGTAAATAATCGGTTTACTATAACAATTCGTAACATATTTTGTGATTAGTACAATAGAAAAAAAAATATAGTCAAAATTTAATTTTATTAATTTTGTTTGAATTGGTTAATACGAGATGTGTTTGATGTTTTTGGTGTTTAGTAATAATCACATCGATTTATTAAAATAAATAATGTTAATATACAATTAACATCTAATCATTTAAAATTTTAATTTAAAAAATATTAATAAAAATAATTAGTAAGAATCAAATAAATGTTGAATTACTTTAATCATGGTTCTTACCTGGAACTTGAGCTGCTTCAAGAAAGAAAAATACATTTATAAAAGATTATTCGATACTCAAGTCAATAAAAGAGTTAAAATATTTATGTATATCAAAGTTTATCACAGTATGTGAGTATTTAGGAAATAAATATTTCTTAAAAAATATTAGTTATGTTTATAAAATCAAAATAAATCATGAGTATGTGTTCCTATTATAATATTTACCTAAAAAATATAATAAATAATAAATAATAAACAATAATAAAAAATATTAAACAATTGAAATATAGTTATAATATAATAATACAGCCCAAATAGATATAAGTTATTTCTTAAAAGAGACTTAAAATAGTTTTATTAGACCACAAGAACAGACACTCATATTTCGGGATTGGACCGCACTTTTTAATATGTCTAGATCAAGTAGAAATAATTACCTAAAACATTAAAAAAATTAATGAAATTAAAAAATTTATTCTTTATTTATATCAAGATTTATCATAATATATATGAGTATTTATAAAATAAATATTTCTTGAAAAATACTAGTGTTTATAAAATCAACATAAATAATGAGTTTACGTACCTATTACAATAATATTTACATAAAAATATAATAACAATATAATATATAATAAATAATAAACAATAATAAAAAAAATATTAAACTACCAAAATATAGTTATAATATAGTCCAAATATATATAAGTTATTTCTTAATAAAGAAATTTAAAATATTCTTATTTAGACCACTGCACTCTTTAACATGGGGTCTATCGGATCGAGTAGAAATAATTACTTAAAAAGGCAAAATTAATGAAATTAAAAACTTTATAACTAATTTGTATAATATCAAAAATATAAGGTAAATTATGTTTTCTGTTCATACCTGGAGAAGGAGGAAAACTTCTACCAAAGCCGCTCCAAGGTACTCTCGTGCCTCTGGAATATTCTTGCACTTTTCGTATTGTTCTTGCAGTTTCTTCAGTGCTTCACGTCCCTTCTGAGATTTGCTTTCACGAATAGCAATACACTGAAAATCAGAAAGAAGCAAGACACATTGAACAAAAAGAGATTATCAGGTAATAATTAACAAATTAGTTTTGACGTTATTGCTCTTCATTGTTTTAAATAAAGCAGCATCAAGCTTCAGTGTTTCACTTCATTCACAACAAAATCTAGAAGCAGTACTATATTACAGCAAAAGAAGAAAACCTTAAGGGTGTTAACTTCTTGTTGGCTAGGTCCAAGCTTGCTAAACTGGGAAGGTATCTCATTCTCATTTTTAACTTGTGCATCTTTCATTATTTTCAACAATGACTTAAGAGCATCTCTTCCTTTGCCCTCAAGGTGAGATGGATCAACTTCATTCTCAGACATGGATGAATTAAAATAATCTTCATACCGAGAAGCATGAGCAGTGGTGAGTTTTGGATTCATCTTAAAGTTAAACAATCCAAGAACACATGCCAGCAAAAGAGAAGCTCCTGTAACCCCTCTCAGAATTTTGCTGCCTCTTCCCTCCTTCTGGGTGGGCTGGGAGAATCTTTCAAACGTGCAATTCGCATGCCAAACTGAACGTGTAACTGGGTGTCTGGTGGCAGAAAATTGAGGAGCACAAAGAGGTGTGGCATGGTTTAACCTGAGATGAAATCTGATAGAACTTGCACTTTGAAATCCTTTGGAGCTGTAGGGAAAGGGACAGTAACGTAGGGAGATAGCAGATTCCATCTGATGGAAATTATTCAAGGACAAATAATGTGTAAGCAGAAGCAGTGTATTACTACTAGTATTTATCATGCAAATCTAAAATGCTTCGGAATGAAATTTGTACATCTTTGAAGGAAAGTTTGAAGGGAGGTATCTATTTTGTGCTTTGAAAGAAAGCTGAAAAAAAGAAGGTGGGCATAATTTCTTTGCTTCTTTTTTACACATTAGCCTTTCGTTAACTTCACTATAGCCTCACCTTGCTAATCACGTGTTGGAATAAATCTTTGCTTAAAACAAGGGAATGGTTGGACACAAAAAATTGAATTTCTTTGCCTATCTACCAGGACTAGAATAGAATCATGAGTATGTTTGTGTGACACTTCAGAAACCTTTTTATATCTTTTAGTTTTTTGTTTATGCTCTTAACTCGTGAGGAATACTCATTTAAATTAACCTTGTTCTTTGTCATGGACCAACTCGCAGAAAAGCTAGCTTCTGTATGTGGAAAATTTGGTGAAAGAATTGCAGGAATATGGATCAAAGTGAAGCTTCAAGCTCAAATAGGGTTACTACTATATATATATTATATATATGGAGCTTTTCCTAGGTTTACTGCAAAGATAAACGAAATCAAACAACGTTATAGATGTTGAGATTCTTGTAGGATTTACTTTATTAGGATTATATTGATCTAAGGCTTTCATCACAATGCTGAGAGATTCATTGATACCCAGAGACAACTTTAAATTAGAAGCCCCCACCTTCTTTGCAAAAGAGTAAAGAAATATTAGCAACACTAGCTAAAGCAACATATACCTAACAAAAAAATCATGTTCGAACCTTGGTAGGGAAAAAGTTGGGATTGTACAAGTTTTTTTAATTTTGGCCTTTGACTCTTTGGTAGAAGATTACTTATTTTATATTTTTATTATCAGTTAAAATATCTTAAAGGTGACTCAACTCTTATATTTCATCAAAATATTGACCAGTGAAATACTACCTTCTGGTCTAAATCACCTACAAGTCCTACCTCTACAATAGAATTCCTATTGTGCTAACTATGTTGTTATACAAAACGTTAGTAGCCATTTAGCAGTATTAAATGCTAGTTCTTAACACGTTGATATCTCATTTTCTTACCACATTAGCTTATCAATTGCAAATGGCTCTAGTGTATTTCATATACCTATAGTAGAGGTCTTTGAATGTAGATATTGGTGACGAACAAATTATCATGGCTACTTCTTAAATGTTTGTGGTTTTTTTTTTTTTTTGTAAATGTTTTGGTGTCTCTCCATGTGGATCTACTAATAGCTAATCATATAATAATTTCAAATGTTCCCATCTCAGCTTTATATCAAATTCAAAGTCACCTAAAGTGTCACACCACCGAAAATCATTGAAACCGCATTTGAGCTTGATTTACACCAGCCGAATCCTGTGAAATTTTTGGAGTCTGAGAAACTAAAGATGGTGGCTGAGTAGCCGGAGCCTCGACCGTGACGAGGAATCAGAAGACCTAAATAGAGAAACCATTATAGATTGCAACAATGGTAATAAAGTTAGAGACTTTACGATTATTATGGTTTTTTTTTTTAACGAGCACCGAAACATTTGCCTTTATCAACAAGAAAAACTATACTAAATAATGGGACAATTGGGTTATCACAAAACTTTTTACAAGCAATATTTACATTAACTCTGGGTTTGGAAGATGGATTCAACCAAAACTAAAATATACAGTATCTATAAATTATTTAAAATTAAATTTTCTTCATTTTTTAAATAGTTGATGTAGATGAGTAATTCAAAATATTTTAGATTTTAATTTTTTAGATAAAATAATTTATTTTCTTTTTTAAAAAAAACTCTATTTTAAAGAAATTTTAATAACTTATCTTATTTTTTGGTTTAAGTTGACTTAGTTCAATTTAACCTTCAACCTATGTTAATTTATCTTGACCTTTAACATACGCTGATTCATTTCAATCTTCAATCCAATCCACTCGTCCCAATTTTTGTTGTAAGAAAAATTCTCTCAAACTTTGGTCCAAGTTCGACTCGACTTGACTTTCGACTTGAACTTGAAATCCTTATCTTGCTACATGCTTAACTTGGCTTAACCTTTGGTCTTGGCCGACTCGACTTAACCTTTTTCTTAGTCCAACTCAAGCTCAACCTTTAGCTCGAGACAACTTGGCTTTACTTTCGGCTGAGTCCACTTGACTCCATATTCAATATGGGCCACTCGATACGAGCTTCGACCCGAGTTTACTCGGCTCGATCTTCGATCCGGACCACTCGGTACGACCTTCGATTAGATTCTAACTTGACTCAACCTTCCCCCAGACTCAACTTGGTTTACCTTCAACCCGGGCCTTACTTGACTTGACATCTGGTTCAAATCCGACTTAGCTCAACCTTCAATCTTGTAGGAACAATCGGTACCGATTTTTGTGCAGCGAAAATATCAAAAACAGAGTACGATACTAATTGTTATAAAATAAGAGCTTGTTCGGTCAATTTTAAAAATGGTTCCTTTAATTTTCTCTTAAAAGTTTTATCAAACAGTTGATGTACAGAAAATATAAAGAGTGCAGGGAGTAGAAAAAATCACACAAATGATTTTTATCCTGGTTCGAATCAAAAGATTCTACGTTTAGTTGTTAATCACTATGAATAGTGATTAACTTTTTCACTAAAAACAATTTTACAGATTACAATATAGTAAATGAAATAAGAATGATAAAACATTCCTTCGACAGACGAACCGGAAGGAAACTTCCTTTGACAAACGAACTGGAAGCAAGCAGCGAACATTTTCCTTCGACAAACGAACCGGAACAGTGCAGCAAATATCTTCCTTCGACCAACGAACCAGAAGAAAACAACTCTGCCAACTTGAAGAGAACTGCTCCGACCTTTGACACACAAAACGTGAGCTTCTCCTATTCACAAGACTTGACAAGAGCAATGAACTAACACTTGAGAACTTCCTCAGATCATACTGTATTCTCAAATGACTTAGATACCTTTCTAAAGTGTTTGGCAAAGGTATATATAGCCTACTGGTCCGAAACTGAAGAGCATTACAACTACTAGTGATAAACGATTATTATAAGTGATAATCGATTATCTGTGAGACTTGAAATAATTTAGAATATTTATTATTCAACCGATCGGTTCCAGTTCTTCACCCCCTTCTATCGTTCGGTTTGAGCCCTGATTACCTTCTATCGTTCGGTCTTCAACTTGTGTTCGGCCAGTGTTAGTGACCGTTCGGTATTACTCAGTTTCACCAATGTTCAACTTCGTTCGGTCCTGAACTGTGTTCGGCCAGTGTTCACCCTGTGTTCGGTCTTGAACTATTATACATTGTCAAGCCTTCAACTACTACATACCGTTCGGTCTTTGATTGATAGTGATCGTTCGGCTGTTGACATATAGGTACCGTTCGATCTTCTAACTGTGTTCGGCCATGAACAATATTCGGTCTTTATCGACAATTTGGTCTTCTAGCTGTATTCGGCCATGAACAATGTTCGGTCTTCAACTGCGTAGTGACCGTTCAACCTTAATCTGATATGACCGTTAGGTCACGGTCATGCCTTCCACTGCTTGGTTTTGGTCATGAAGTCTACCGTTCGGTCTTGATGTCTTCTCTTGTGCAGAAATGCTTTTAAAATCTCATACAATAGAAGTCTTCTTATTCTTCACTTTGTAACATCATCAAAATCATTATCTTCAAGATACCAATGCTCCTCATTGTAACAATCTCCCCCTTTTTTATGATGATAAAAAATTCCTTGTATAAAAGCATCTTTGTGTATCTGCATAGAATACAAACTTACAAACAGGTTAGTAGTAATTGTCCTAGGAGTTTGTTCAATTTGTTCTTCTCCCCCTTTTTTATCATAAGCAAAAAGCAAGTAGAAGTACTCCCCTTCAAAATGTTCTCCCCCTTAAAAAATCAATTTATGCAAGAAAATATAACAAGAGAAACTAAATCTACCAAATGAACCGTCCGGTTTAATTAAAAGAAAGAAAAACCAATTACTGTGTAATTCATAAAAATCGTTCGGTAACTAACGTACTTCTCCCTGTGTACCATATGAACCGTTCGGCTGCCTAGGTTGTCGTTCAGTCACTATTCTAGACCTCATCTAGCCTATCCTCTATATTTTAAAAAAAATCAGTTTTGATTGAACTCGAGGATAATCGATTATTCGATGTAATAATCGATTAAATACGCTAGACTTACGAAAAATTAAAACTCTTATGAATTTGTTTTTACTTCTAAGACAGTTATTTCTCCCAATTCTCTTCAAAAGTCATAAAGTAAAGACACCCCCTTAAATATGCAATTAAAATTCAGTTTTCAGCATACTCAGTTAACCCATGAAATCGACAATCACTTTTCAAACAATTAAGATATTAATGATTCAACAACCAATTTATAAACTACAATGAATGCAATAGTAGCTCAAATGAATATGATCACATCACAGCTCCTTCAAGTTTAACATGAAGCATTACAGCTAGCACAATTAGTTCAAAACTAGCTTTGACATCACAATTTACAACTTCCCAAATAACAAATATGATTCATGCACTCTCATATCCCAATTTGTTCAACCTCATGAATTCAGCTCTGCAAATCAAAACATCATATACGAAAATTAAAACAACAATATGCAGTAATCAGATTTAATTCAATAAAATTATTTATCTTGGTTTAAAGGATTTTATCCCCCATCTTAATCAACTACACTCAAGCTTTTCTTGAGAAACTGAGGATACATTAATGAAAAGTTTTGAATGGAAATTCTTCTTGGCAGTTTAAGGCTGAAGAATCTTTCAAACCACCACCACCTCCAATGCTACCAAGCACATAAACCTTTCTTTCAGATTTCAGAAACCAGAATGAAGCAGCTTCTTAAACAAGATTGGCATGTCTAAGCAATCAAACATTAGATACAAAACAGGACAACCACAAATTGATAAATAAGAAACAAAAATGCCAATTCAATCGTCAAATGACTTAATCATTCAAAAATGCCAATGGAAATCTGTCAGCCAGCTCATCCAAATGAATCTTTCATTGCTTTTGAAGCTTGACAGATATTACACCAAGGCTAACTTCAAAGTTCTCGTGAAATTGAATACTAAACCAGTTAAACACATATTCAATTTTATAATTAAAAACAAAGCACTAAAATAACAATTCACATGACATAACAAAAATGAAATTCAGTACATGAATGTCTCAAATAAAAGAACTTCACTGGTTAAAATGTGTAAACAGACAAGAACACACAACAGGATGAATGAACCAGTGATGGACATATCATTTGCCCAAATAGAAATGAATATAACAATAATCAAATAATGGAAGATCAAAAAGATAAGCCGAACAAAGTGCAACAACACAGTTCAAACAACACTTAGCTCAAACACATGGAGCTCGAACCAAGGCTTTGAAGGCCATTTGATGGAGTCACTTTCTGGCCTAGAGCATCAATTCCAAAAGCAAAATACCATGGAGCTCTCCTCTCCTTTTGAGAACTTAACCTGCAAAACCAACCAAGAGAGGTTTGGTCCCCACAATCTCATTTGGGTCCTTGGGGTTAGTACATGCAAGCAAACATCATTTGACAACTTTAACCCATGCATATTTTTCATTTGAAATTCCATAATGTTTTATTCTACATTTGTTTGAAGTATGTCCCTTTTTCATACAATAGAAGCAACAAACACCATGCAGTTTGGTTTTTACAATTGTTCCTTTTTTAACCCAAACTCTATGTGTTCTCCTATTTTGTGGTTTCTTATGTTGATGCATGCTTTTGTTTCTAAAATTATTTCTTTTAAAGCTAGTTGGAGCATATGAGTTAGACTTGGTTGCTTTAGCAAGTAAGTTCTTAAGTATGTCAATGTCAAACATATAAGTCTTACAAGATAAACATTCAACAAGTTGTTCATTTGCAATAGACTCAAACAATTTAATTTCAAGATTAATAACTTTATTTCTTAGTATGACTTCTTCATCTAATGCTTTTCATATTTAATTTTTAATTCCTTAAACTCATTTTTCAAATTTTTATGAGCAGCATCCAATTTTTCAGATTCATTTAGCAATTCAAGAAAAGCTTTTTGCAAATCAAACTCACTAGTTTCAAAGCTAGAGGAACTTACTTGGCTTGCAGTGTTGATAACGATTGAAAAAATGTTATTTTTATACTTAATTTTGATATTAAAAACACCCTTTTTATGACTTAGAAACTAGCTTGAAATCATGTTTTTGATTAAGTTATGATAATAAGAGAGTTGAATGGGTTTTATACTTATTTTTCCTTATTCTGACAGAAATTAAAATGAATTGGATGAAGAAGTTGAAGTAGCAAGGAGCTGGAGTCATGAAAGGTTGGAAAAATGGCAGATAGAAGAACCATTGTTTCACGCCTAGGCGCCAGCGCTAGCGCCAGTCTGGAAGTGCAACCACTGTTTCACGCCTGGGCGCCACCTCTGAGCGCCAACTTAGTTCTGAAAGCACTGTTTCACACTTGGGCTCCACCGCTGAGCGCTAGTTTGGTTTTGAAAGCACTGTTTCACGCTTGGGAGCCATCATTGAGGCTCAAAAGAGTGTCGCAACTACCTCTAAGCGCCCTTTTGGGGCGCTGACGACGTGGGCTTAGGCTTATTTTTTGTATTTTTAATGAACTATTTAAGGTTTTGGATGTTCTAGGGTTCATATCTTTGGACAAAAAGAGGCAAAAATACACTCCTTTCACCCCTTGGAGGCGGATTTTGGATGCGGAAGCTCCCATCTTCAACTTTTAGGGTTTTATATTCCATTATTTTCATCTAGTTTACCATGTCTATGGTGAACTAAACCTCCATTGTTGTTGGAGAAACAATGTAATCTTTTGAAACTCTTATGTATTGAATTGATTCTTATTATAAAATGCTTTACTTCATTAATTGTTAGGTTTTTCCTCTTTACTTTATGCATACTTTGTTTAACTCATTCAATTGCATGATTATTCATTTTGTCGCTATGGACACATACGAGAAAATCTAGAATTGGGGAAATTCTTTCAAAAGCAATATTACCTAGACATAGGGATAGGAGTGTTGGTTGCCTTTAAGCTTCTGTGCGAATGTAATGCATGATTAATTGCTAGGGATACAAGACATTATGAACTAGTAATTAGGAGTAGGCTTTCTTCACCAAGACATCAGGTTTAAGGTAAATTAGAAAGAGGCATTAACATTAATGAAGAAGATGAATTCGTTAATACATGAGAGTGGATAGGATAAGTTGGAAACCCCAACAACATAATCATTCCATATTTTATATCAATCATTTTTTCATCTTTCAATCCAATTGATCAACACTTGCATTCATATTTATTTTCCTTACTATAAACACAATGACTTCGGTTACAAGTCCTAATTAATCAAGAAACCATATGAATGTTTAGGTCGTGAGTCTCTAGGGAAACGATACTTGGTCTTACCAATTATTATTACTTGATACGATTCGGTACACTTGCCGAAGTGTTAACAAGTGTCATCAGTAATAATCGTCAAACACAAGTTTGCTTCTTCATCTGAAACACTTGAGCTAAATGAGTCATTATCATTCCAAGCAATGTAAGCCTTCTTCTCTTTGTGAGTTTTCTTTTTCTCTCTTTCTTTACTTTTCTTGATGTTTGGACAATCAACTTTCACATGGCCTCTTTCACCACATCAATAACATTTAAAGCTTGATGGGGAGCCTTGATTGTCCTTCTTTTTCTTCAAGAATTTGCTTCTAGATGATTCATCGTTGGCCATCAAGCACAAATTTTTGTGCTCATTAGAATTGCTTGAGCTTGAGGAGTTTGATGTAGAGCTTGAATTTGAACAGGTCAACTTAGCCACATTTGACACTTCATCATGAGTGACTTCTAAAAATTCCCATATTTCCTGAGCACTTTTATAAATAGAAACCTTAAAGAATTCCTCAAGGGTTAGTGTAGATAAGATTATATTTTTGGCCTTAACATCATATTGTACCATTTTGTTTTCATCCACAGTCCACAAAAAATATGGTTTTTCTACTTCCACACTATCAACTGAATTTTTAGGAATATAAGGACCATTTAGTACAGCTTCCCAGATGCCTCTGTCAACAGACCCCATAATAATTTCCATTCTGACTTTCTAGAAGGCATAGTTATCACTAGTAAAAAGAGGTGGTATGTTGATGGAAGCACCCTCAACATATACTTGATTCACTACTGGAAAAATAATTATTTCCGAGGGGTAATTACCGAAGGCCTTGTGGCCTTCGGTAAATGTATTTTACCGAAGGCTTTTCCGAAGGCTTGTGTAGTATCACTTTTCCAAAGGGTAATGGCCGTCTGTAATGCACAGGAGTGATTACCGAAGGTAAATGACCGCCGGTAAGTGAATGATGTATATGAAATTAGAAAGTGAAATATTTCCCTCCCCTCATTTCGCGAAAACCCCTTCTTCCCCAATATTGAGATTGTGTGCCCTTCCTCCCTCGACGAACTGAGTGTGTCGCGTGTGCAGACTGATTCCCACCCTAACCATCATTGGGATACGATTCTTCCCCAGTCCTCCATTATAGGTGAAGTCTCCCATTCTCCCATCTCATTTTCTTTCCCTGTTACTGTTTTCGAGAAGGCGTCAGTGGTGGAACCTTTCTTCTTGTAGCGTTTTGCAGTGTTCTGAGCTGAGGAAGGTGGTGGGTGGTTCAGTTGAAGGCTACCATTGTGGAGGGAAGATATTGGAGGAGGCGGCGTAGACGAGGCGGCGCAACCAGGGGAGTGTCGCTCTGTGAGAAGGTCTTCCACTACCGCTTCAGAGGCTATTGAAGGGGCTACTGTCGAGGTAAGTTGTCATTTTCATTGATGAACTATGAAAGCTAAGAAGAATGTGTTCTGACTTTGTTCAATGTATGCTCAGAATTAGTGTGTGCAATACGAATTTTTATAGAAAATATTGTTCAAAGTAGTCATTTTGATTGCTAATGTATGTTGATTATGAAACTGTTATCTCCATTTCCTGAAGCTTCTTCTCCACTGCTCCCATTCTTTCACACTGTTTTCATTCATCACAAAAACCAAACAAACCATGTCAGTTTCCTTTTGTTCAGTCATTTTGTCAAACACTAATTAATTTCAAGTAATGCTATGAAACAAATTTCATTTCACACTGAAACCTTGCCTGGAATGGTATGTGATTATCTTTCGGATTAATTTCTTTCTTTCTTTGAATGTTGCTGGGGTCCTCTACTTGAAGCAAGTGAATTCCAATTCCATATCCGAATAGCCTGTACAACAATGACTAAGAAGGAACAGAGTGAGGAGAATTTACCCCAGAAGAAAATAACATAAAAAAGTTTGATTCATTTTTTTGACATTTTTGTTCAACTGTGTTGATGTGTCCCTTTCTAGCTAGGGTGAGACAGGAAGGATAATGAGAGTTTGTTTTCTTGGGATTCAAAAAATGAACCCACTATTCCTGCTTGGATATGGACACTCTGCCCTCTTAAATTATGATGTCAGGTTCTGCTGACATTATTTTCCTATCAAACTGCAAAATATTTTGGTTTCATTTTAAACCCTGAATGCTATTGTTTCTTTAGGTTTTCGTACATATGAGTTCTTGGCTTGCATTTTTATCTCCATGTATCTTTCTTCCTTAAGGATTATTCAGCATGCTGGATTTAACAATCATCAACATTAATCACCTTGTTCTGTTGTTGGATACATATAATATGCTCAAAATTTGTTCAAAAGTGAATTATTTAATGTCATTTGATTAACATATTACTAATTTCCATTAACTTGTTCTGGTTTAACATCTGACTTTTTTTACTGATATAAATAGTTAGCATCCCTTCTTCATAACATGTTTTATCTCATTTGATACATCTCATCTTTTACAACAGTTACTGTCTATATTAATGGTTGTTTCTGCATAAAAAACATAATAAATTTAAACATTAATGGGTTTTTCTGCATAAAAAAAAACAAAGGGCTGTGTTGGGGACCAGTAAATGTTTACCGTGGGTGTAGTACTGAGACACTGACCAATTTTGGATTTCTGGAGTAGTGTCTAAACAGTGTGGGGTATTTTAATTCCCAAACTCAGTGCTCTAACTCATAACCTTTTGCTGCCTGATTCCAAAGCTCGTGAAGTCATCATGAAATTTTAACGCCATGCCTCATGGTGGAAGTAACTTTACATGTTCGGATTGGTTATTGATTTGAGTTAAGTTCATATGTATGTGTTTTTGTGAATTGGTTATGAAAATAATTGTATGTTCTTTATGGTGCTATAATGTTGAGATTGATTTCTAAGAGAAGAGTACCGTGTGAATTCCATTGTTAGATATATAGTACCAATTTGATCATTTGATGTAAAAGACAATTTTTTGTGTTAGTGTAAGGATAATTCAATTACAAAATATCATTATATATACATCTAAGTTAAACACTAGACACTGTAACTTGTCACAGTCAAGGACTTTGTTTTCTTATTTGGATTTAGTGAAACTAGACATATGTATTCATAAGTAAAAATGTATGCAACCAGAGGAAGAGAAGTGATAACAACTTGTCTGGTTTCATTGCTTTGGCAGAGATTAATTGATGCTACTGTTTGATTAACTTCTTTGGATATTGAGTTGTCAAATATCAAAGAATTTGGTTTGTTGAATTATGGTGAAGTATGATAACCTTAAGTACACTTCTATTTGATGTCTTAGGTCAGTTTTTAAAGGATTTGGGGGCAGAAGGGGAGGAAGACAGTGTAGAAAGAAGACTTGATCAGGAAAGGATAACAAAGGCCAAGGTATGCTCACCTAAACTGAAATTGCATGATTATATGTGATATGTTAAGTTATGTTGAATGGAGGTTACGATGTTGTATACATTGAGTTTTGTGAAACTTTGTTTTGTATTGTTTGAATTTGATTGTCAAATATGTAAGAGTATTTAGACTTAGAACCTAGAACCCAAAAATTGACTATAGGAGTTGTCAATTTTGACAATCTTGGTTGCTGGACAGCCCCTATGAATTGAGTAAGACCATATACGTTTACATAATCCAAATCATAAGACATACCTAATTTATGTATAAAATCATGATATAGTTATAAACTATATAGATTAAAGAAGTCAGTAAAGAAAAAAGAGTTCTATTATGGAACATAAGCCTCCTATTATGCCTTGTTTAGTTATACAAATTACTTTTATCAACAAAAGAAGAGTAGAGTTTCTACTTTTCCATTCTAATGTCGCCTGTTTCATTTGTCTTGGTAATTTACCAAAATAAAAAAGAGATAACAGAGAAATTGTTTAGATCAGATATGAGATACCAATAAAGGAGAAAGTAGATGATACATTTATTTTATCCAAATTCATGTTATCTAAGATGGAAAAGTACATGAATTGCCATTATTTTAGTCCCCAAGAACAGAGACACATACAACAGTACACAAAAGTATTCCTATTGATGAGAGTAACTAAACAGAAACAAATTGAATACTAGAGCCCATCCAATTTGAATCTGTTCCTGGAATCTTGAAGTGGTTTTTTGTTCCTAATTAAGCTGCACCATGAATTGACAATTTGTGCTCCTTCTCCACTTCCTAAGATGCCACCTATTGAATGAACACAGAAATCATGAACACATATTATTGAATGAGAAGGCTTGCTTCTCCTCTTACATTAGCATTACATTTATAAGGGAAATAAAGTAACTACCCATTTCCTTTCCAACTCAGTTTGGCTGGAACACAACTCACACACACAGCCCATACTGACAGCACACACACAACTCACACTAATCATTCTAACAATAATTCTAACACCACCGTAGTTGGAGGATGTTTATAAAACTGGACTGCACATTATAGAGGCCTTTTTGTATCATGTTTGATCTGTGAAGGATATAAAAGACAAAGAAAGTGAATACAATTGAATTGTATTCTGGTTTCATATTGTTAAATTTGTTTCAGTTATTGTCCTCTGATTCTGAACCTTTGTACAACATTTTATAGTGTTGTTGAAGGTTGCTTAAGGTGTAGCCAACCATAATAAGCAATGTAATGCAATCTGCATACTTTGGTTGCTCAAAATCCTTTCCATTTGACTGTTTCAGAATTTCATTGTACCTTTTCACCTTGCTGAACTTGTTTGAATTGTTTATTCTGCACTATACTAGCCTAAGAAACTTCACACAAACTGTCCTAACAAGTTTAAGATGGTAAATCAATGCTAATTACAAAGTCACACTACAAAAACAACTTAGAACTCAAAATATGACACCCTAGAACCTAAAACTAGTTAGTAGAATACACTAAAAGTGTTCATAATGCAAACTGTATTAAAGTAGTAACCAAAACAGTAAA